>NC_083340.1:122880741-123180741 GCF_019175385.1 Lycium barbarum | reverse complement strand
TCCCTAAGTGTACTTGAATTTGTTCTAGTAGGTTGTCTGCATTAATTTCTGGGTTACTAGTTCTACTTACTATGATCAATTACCTATAGCCAATTAAGTGACCTGATAGCGGATAAATTGTTTACATGGTCAGTGTATTAAAGTTAAAATTATAATCCAAATGTGTATACCATGAAAACCAACATTTCTGTGAGGCAATAAGTAATTTGTGCAATTTTATTGTGGTGTAGGATTTCAAGGATGGGGACTCTGCAAGGTTGCTACCAAGTTGTAAACATTCATTCCACACACAATGCATAGATGAGTGGCTAATCAGACATGGAAGCTGCCCAATTTGTAGAGTAGAAATTTGATTTTATGCTCTTAACTGGGGAGATAAAAGCAATCTGAGGAACAACATAGATTAATACTTCTAAATCCTAAAGGAGAGAAAATGCTGCAGTTGTTTCTGCAAGTAATTTGCTTACAAAATGTAAATTGTTCATCCATCAAAACTGGGAAATGAATGGAACCAATGTTCTTCCATTTTAAACTCTATTGTTGTTGAGCAAAACCATTCTCAGTTATTAGCTGCCCTTCCCACTATATGTCATGACTCATTTTTCTTCTTCCTGTTTTCTGGTTTGCTTTTCCCTTCGTTTCTCATTTTGATCAGTGGCGGAATCAAGATTTTCACTAAGGCGGTTAAAAAATATGTAGTAAATACAAGAAGAAGTTAGGGGGGGATTCAACACCTACTATATATACCTAAAAATTAATTTTAACCTTGTATATAAAGTTACCTGGCTCTGCCCCTGATTGTTACTATATTTTTCAGAAAATTCTTAGCTAGGTAGTCTATATTAGACCATCTAATATCATGAGAGTGAAGACGCTAGATAAAAGCATTTACTTGCCTCAATGGAGCTCAAAATCAATGGATGCTTGACGCAATTGTATATTCCCTTGAAATGACATCACAGCATGTACTTTTCATTTTAGGTTTCTGTCTTGACGAAGATAAGGGGCGTATGACCCCACAAAAACAGGCTTTGCCATAGCCAGGAAATGGTTAGCATAGGGAAAGGAGTTCTGAGTTTACGCACTATGAGTGAGCTAACATGCTGTTAAGCAAAAACACTTTTGTCAGGCAATTTTAAAGGTAGCAATAAATATGCTACTATTTCCTTTCGCATGATAAAACTTTTCCATGAATTGTACGGATGCCTTTCGTTTTCTTCTTTTACTTCTTACTTTTTTCGCAACCTTTTCCTTGTGAAGGCCATTCACAGAGGAATGAAGTAGGGTTGGACATAAATATCGAAAACTGAAAAATCGAACCGAATCGAACTGAAATTTCAACAAACCGAATCGAACCGAACTAGTTTGGTTCGGTGTTTGGTGTCCACCTTCAAAAAACCGAAACCGAAATAGCTGAACCGAAATTTGATAAAACCGAACCAAAAAACTGAACACACACCGAAATTTAATACATTACCCAAAAAAATTAAAATAGTTCAGGCCCATTAAGTTTAAAGCCAAAAAAACCCAATTGTAACAAGCCCTCTTTTGCATTTGTATCCCTAATTTTCTACTTCAGTTGAGAAAATCAAATATGTTAAGGAAGGCAATTAGAATGTGTCTTTAGGATTAATATATGTCCTTTATGTGTTTTCTTAATTATTCTTACGATATGTATATAACACCTAGTAATCCTATATCATAGTTATAGTTTTCTATTCTTTTATATCCTGTTTGTTTGATTTTGATTTCAATTTATCAATTTTATATTTTATTGCTTTTGAGAATATGAATTAGTGTCAAGGAAATCGCTTCTAATATCATATCAAAAAAACCGAATTGAAAAAACCGAAAACGAACCGAACTTTAAAAAACCGAAACCGAAAAAACCGAACCGAACTAGTTTGGTTCGGTGTTCGGTGTCCACCTTCAAAAAACCGAACCCGAAATAGCCAAACTGAAGTTTGATAAAACCGAACCGAAAAACCGAACGCCCACCCCTAGAATTAAGGGAAGCAACAATGCATAGTTCTGTCCTTATCACTGAAACTTCTGTCCTCAGTGTATAGGTGAATAAATGGCCAGATAAGCTGTAAAGGAATGCTAAATAATACAGCTTTGAAATTACACTAAACTCTTATACTATGACTACAGAGTTATTTATCGTTACATAGACATGTGATTCTCTGAGAAGTTCCAGTGATCAGACTATTCTCAAAAATATTGATGAATTCTGTTTAGTTTTACTGATACACCTGCTGACAGGAGTCTTCAAGCTCATGTATTCAGAACTCTCTCTCAGATCTTCTGTTTCAAGACCTGGCGCAACTGGACCTTCTGGCTCTCTGTTCTTGCCTGCAATAACTTTGCTTTTAAGCTTTTCTTCTGAGAGTTATGTGGCCATTCAATGCACCCTTTCATCCCACGTGTTATTTGTGAGTTGCCCGACTCAGGTGAACTCCACTCCTGGCCGAGGTCAGAGCCACCTTTACTCGAACCATGATCTGGAGTCGGAATGGCCGCATTAGACAGCCTTCCATTTGACAGCCTCCCATTAGTCCCTTCATGTGAATTTGTTTTGAAATTGTCTCCATTACTCGGGCGTGATTTCCAAAGCTTAGATAAAGATGACACCTCTGTAAGTTGCCGAGCTGGTCCAGAACATACTTCACTAATATCTGTAACCGCTGTGCCATCATCAGCAATTCCCTCCGAGTCTGCTCTACTTCTTGATACATTGCTGTACCGGCAATTCTTGTTGACGGATGAAATGCTTCCTTCAAGAGAATAACTAGAGCCTTGCTCCTCAAGATGGGTCACTGTTTCCCAGTCACTTCCCTCTTCCTCTAAATTATCACTCTGATTGACATATGCATGAGAATATCTGTTAAAGTTGTAAACACCACCATCTGGACTGAGAGGGCGACGATTAGAGGCATGGCTGGCAGGACTATATGCAGTACATGGCTGGATCTCCCTTTCATCAGGTTCAACAAAATGACCGTCCTCAAAAATGGCGAAAATATCATCTGGATTTGCAGGTTCATAAGTGAGTTCTCTAATATCACGAATATTCACAGAAGCAGCGGCCTCTTGGAGTTGCTCAGCTCTTTTCATCTCCTCCACATCCAAACTCATATCTCTAGAATTTAGAAATGATTCTAGTTCTCCAATTAACCTGTTCATATGGGAATACTTCTCTTCAATCATCACCTTGGCATCAACTAGTTTCATCTGAACCCGTTCCTCACGCCAAACCTCAGCCATCTGCAACATCTTTCTTTCTTCATCTACTTCCTCTGTGAACTTAAAAGATTCCCTCTTCAATTCCTCAACTTCAGCCTTGTCTTCTCCAAGTTCTTTGGCCAATTCATCGCACACTTCTTCTATCAACCCCCTAGCCTGTCTTTCTTTTTCGTAATTTTGCAAATAGCGTTTTGCTGCTAACTTGGCATCAGCCAACTCATTAACTAATTTGGAATTAACTATTTCCAGCCTCTTTCGGTTTTTCCTCTCTCGGGAGAAGTCAGCTCTCATGTCATCCACAATTGCACGAATTTTCTCATGCTCTTTGCTCCGCCACACAGCCTTATCTTCACTAAGTTTCCTCAAAAACTGTTCGAGTTTCTTTTTCGATGACTGCCGCTCCGTCTCAAGCTGATGAACTCGGGCACGAGCAATCTCTAGTTCTGCCTCGAGCGAAGAAATCATTGAAGCAGTATTCACTTGTTGATCAAGAACCTTCTGATAGCCATATGTCTTCTTTGTTTCCACCGCAGTTGTCCAGCCAACTGGATCCCACTTTGTCGACCCCTCCATAGCAGAATGGGAAAACTGAAGCGAGGGTTCTAGCTACATTATATAGAGAATTGCAACAAGGTTAGCTAAGAAAAACAACAAGAACAAAAACAACATACCGAGTGAAATCCCACATAGTGGGGGTCTGGGGGGGGGGGGGGGGGGGAGGGGGGTAGAGTGTACGCAGGCCTTACCCCTACCAGGAGGTAGGGAGGTTGTTTCCGGTAGACCCTCGGCACAAGGACAAACAGTTCAAAGCAGTATAAAAGACGTGGAAAAATACTGTAAAAAGCATGAAAAAGGTTAGCTAAGAAAAACAGAAACAAAAAAATTAGAAGACTATAGTGTTTAAATTCTACGATCAAGAGTCTTAAATATCTCAAATATTGAAGTACTCAGAAAAATTTTTGCATAATAATGACGACCGAGAGTCTTGACTCTTAAAACCTCGTTTTCATGCATCTAGTCCATCCCACAAGAATATATATGCCATAACTCTAGGATTTCTCCAATATATGTGGAGCCTCATTTCCTGCACCTACTACATTGTAAAGGACCATGTCGCAGGCAACTCCATGACTTACCTGTATAAAGGGCTAAGACAGTTAAGACAATATTTAGCCATTCTGTGAGAACTACATCCCTCCAATAGAAGAGGAATCTACCACGCATAGATCCATATTCCTGACAACTCTATGATGTCCATATGTAAGGGTTAAGACAGCAAAAACAGCATTCATAATATTTTGAGAAAATTATGTCCCCCTAATATATGGAGCGATCTCGTTTCTCAGCACCTACTACATTGTATAGGACTATGTCCCTGGGCCCTGAAAAATCTAGGACTTCTCCATATAAGTATCTTAGTAAGTAACAAAAGACTCAGAACATCTTAAGAAAAAAGTCACATCAGAACATCTTAAGAAAAAAGTCACATACCTTGTGGAAAAGGCCATTTGTTGGACCAAAGACAGATCGAGGACTCTGCACTGGATCATTAATGAGAGAGCCGTGCACTTTACTACGATGATGAAAATGAAAGGGCATCTCAACCCGACCAGCCTGCGTGGAAGAAAGAAAAATTATAATTCCAAAGTGGTGCACAATCCCTGTCAACTTGGGATCTACAACAACACAACACCCTCTGAGTTGCTCGTTGCTCTAACTCTAAGGTAATAAAGTATGGGCATAAAAGGCCATGGTTTTGGTCCCAAAAGCTGGCTTTTACAGCAGTATAAAATGGAAGATCGACGAATCCAAGAATTGGAAAAGTTAAAGAAAGCAGCATGAAAGTACTCCCCAGTTGCACGAAAGTGACCGAAAGAGAGAATTCTCAATGGAGAGAAGTAATAGACTAAATATTCCATTTTTCTCCATTATTCCTAATTACAAAAACATAATTGCATTGACCAAATTCATCAAAATGCCAAATCAGTGAGCATTAATCTAACTAATGTAAAAGCAAGCTAATAGATAAGAATCAATTACTATACATTAGAAAAATCCAAATTTCATATATTGCTTCGTGTTAATTGACAATCAGTTATACCAAAGCGTCTAAAAGGAGAAATCTCAATCGAGAAGAAAGAATAGACTACTGAAATGATTCCATATTTCTCTATTTTTTATTTTTCAAATAAGGTAACATGATTCCATATTTCTCTATTACTCGTAACTACCCAAAGCATAATGCTTTTACACTTTTATTAAATTCATCAATATGCCACAATTCAATATACCTTATAATGTAAACGCTAGCAAATAGCTTAGATCCACAAAATTAAACTGGGACAAAGCAAGTACTCCCTCCGCCCCAATTTAAGTGTTCCTTTTTGGTCTGTCTTAAAAAGTGTATTTTTCTATATTTAGTAAGTTACACAACTCAAACATCGTACCTGATAAGATTCAAAGTACATTTTAGTACATTGTACACATCTTTAATTTATGACCACAACAAGATTCAAAAGTCTGACTTTGTTCCGTAAACTCCATGTCCAGTCAAACTAAGACACTCAAATTGGGACGGGGAGTAACTAATGCCAATGTAGCAACAACCAAATTAGAAAAGCCCTAAATTTGCAACCAAAACATAAGTCAATTATCGTGAAAATACCTGAAACCCTAACTTGTGACCATGGTTAACCTCGGGCAACAACTGCTGCCTAAACAATCCAGCAGCTAACTTCCTAGCAGAAACCACAACATTCCGGCTACTACTACATTTCCGATCAAGCTCTTCCTCCTTTATGGAAGAAGCATTGTTGTGTTGAATATTATTATCCTTATCGTCGTTGAACTTCCATCGAAGTAGAGGAGTTTCAGGCTTACTGCTCCTTCTAGCATTAGGAGTAGTTCCTCCAATGTCTCTCCGCAACTTCACTCCGGCAGCGGCGAAGTTGTTCGTTTTCTTCCTGCGAAGAGTTTTGCGAGTAGTTTGCGGTTTCTGGAAGAGATCTACTTCGTTGGGAGTGATGTTCATCATCTTCGATGCACAGATTCAACCATTACTCATCTCTTTCTCTCTTTCTGTGTATGTGAGCTAAGTACGTAAGACAGCGGAGGAGGGGCGGGGAAGAAGGCGTTATGGGGTGGGGTGCATTTTGTGACCAAGGAAGAGGAAGCACTCTACCTTTAACTAGATATATTACTGGTTCAGTTAGAGGTTTTTAGGTAAGGACCATGTTATGTACTACTAATGAATAATGATGTCATAACATAAGTTCTATAATGATAACCAATATTCTTTTAATTTTACTTGTATGTTGGTATTCAATCGGATGCCTCATTATGCCCCTATCTTGGGGTGCTATTTAATTTTTGCCTTTCAAATAGCTGGTCTTTAATTTTTGTCCTTCAGCATTTTAAATAATAAGAAAATAGCTAAAAATATTCTTGACATCGAAAAAACAAAAAAAAAAAATCGGTCTACCCTTATCTATGACCTAATTTCGCAAGGCATACGTTCATAACTTTACCTTGTGTTGTATAAGTTTTGTAGGAATTAAGGGGTCGTTTGGTAGGAGGGATAGGATGGGCTGGATTATTAATCCAATGGGATTGGAATTAATACTATATTTGGTTGATGAGATAACTTTTTTGATATCTCATCCAATCCTATGTAGATGGGATAAAAGGTAGGATAAGGTGGGATTAGTAATCCCACATAAAGGGTGGATTAGTAATCCCATCTTATCCCACCCAATCCCATCTACATGGGATAACTTATCCTCCTACCAAACGACCCCTAATTGATTCGGTATAAGTTGTGCAGTGAATTCGGCTGACATAAGTTTATATTTTCGCATCATAGTAACTTAGTTCCTATAGAAAGGTTCTCTAAACTTATGCTAAGCGGATTAGTTACTGCACAACTTATATCGGATAACTTCTTTTCTATAGAACTTTTATATGTCGGACACAGCATAAGTTCTCTAAACTTATGCCAAGTGAATTAGTTACTACACAAATTATGCCAGATAACTTCATCTCTACAGAACTTATGCCTTCAATTTTTTTTTCTCGACTCTACTGAGGATTGAACCCAGAATCTCTGATTTCGTAGACCAGCGCATTATCATAGATAAGGATACTTGCCAACAATTTTTCATTAAATGAGAAACAAGGGCAAAAATTAAAGACCAGCGATTTGAGGGGCAAAAATTAAACACCAGTGCGTTTGAAGAGCAATCCACGCAAAAAAATGGATGCCAGGTTTTAAAAGAATATTTTGGCCGATATACGGGAACAATACTCCACGATACTCCCCAAAGAATGTAATTGTATTTATAAAAAAATGAAGATATGTAATTGTCACGTCTCAATCAGAGGGCCGCGACGGGCACCCAGAGCTAACCTACCGAGCACTTTCTAACATCTATCTCATAATCATATCTAAGTGGGCCACATGGCTAACTCACAATTATCATAAACTGAAAAGGGCATGAGGTCATTTAACATATACGCGTCTATATAAACATCATCAACTATACCCATATGTACGAGCAGACAAGGCTGCCAAAAAATGATATAAAAAATATGAACCAGTGAGGTTATAGGACAGCTAACCATATACATCTGCCTATGTGCCTCTACATGGAGGGGACAGGACCCCGCCATGCCCATATATACACAAAAGAATAGTACCAGCTGAACTGTAGCTCTGGAACAAATGGAACACTCCTGAGCAATCACAGATGAAGCAGCGTAGGGGTCTGATCCGTCTCCCTGCCTACCTGCGGGCATGAACGCAGCCTCCACAAACAAAGGAACAGCAGTACGAATAATGTACTGAGTATGTAAGGCATGAATAATAACATAATGAAAATATGAAAGAAACATGAGATAGTAGAGATAACTTGTACATCTGATTGCCTCTTAAGGCAGATATCATGCATGCTTAGCTTTTTTTAAGAAAAACACATTTTCATACATACATCTGAAGCATCCCACGTCTGGGGTAACATCATAATATATCATATCATCCCGCATCTGGAGCATCCCACGTCTGGGGTAACATCATAATATACCCACTGCACTGGTGTGCAGAATAGGTGCCATACCCGGCCGACTATCGCACGGCTCGATGTGAGAATATATATATATATATAGCATGAGAGACCAAATAAAAGCTATAAATCTATCGAAGTGATGTATGGTCGGTAACCACTGATGTGTCATTACGGAGCCATCATCATCGCTATATCTCAACTTGAAGGAACAACTATCATAAGATGAGATCAACAACAATACACGAGATCCATATTCATGCAACAAGCTCAATAATATCATGAGAACATCAAAAACTATAAGCTTTGGTATCTTTAGAGATGGAATCATCATCACGGAGAACATTTACCAACAATACCATAAGAATCTTGGGAATCATAAGCTTCTAGCATTTTTAGGAAATAGGACATTATGGATATCATGTGTAGGTTCACAACAAAGGAGTCATGTCTTAAGAAAGAAAGGGTTAGCCTTAACATACCTTTACGTCTCCTTAACTATCTAACATTCTCCTCCCAAGCTCACAAATCTACATGCAAGAGAATTCATACTAGAGTTAAGTCTTGAAAACATTCATAAGTCCAAATTAGAGCAATTAGTCAGCTAGTGGAATTTGGGCAGCATCTCCCCTATTTTATCTACTTCCACCAAATTCCAAATCAACTCCCAAGCAATAATAACAACATCAACAATGCCATGATCAAGCGATTTCATTCAAATTATATCTAATACAAACCTAAAACCTCTCCTCATAATCAATTTATAACAACAACTTCAATATAACTCCTTATACACTTGTATACAACACTTCCTCATCATCATTATTATCCCTCATAACAAAATTATACTCAAAACATGGTAATAATTATAGCTCAAGTTGATTTACAACTCCAAAATATCATGAAATTCATATTTGAACTTTTCCTCTAATTTCTCCTCCCCAAATATTAGCATAATTACCAAATAAACTCCTTAGCATGAAACTAAGATGAAATCTTACCTCAAAATTCAGGAACACTTCAACTTCCAAAGTCACTTCACCTTAGAATTACCCTTCAAAGCTTTTACAAGAAGAAGGATCAAATTTGAATCTCCCTTTGTAACCCTAAGTGCTTTGATCTTCACTCTGATCCTTTATTTTGGCTAGGAAATGTGTTGGGATATGTTTGGAGAAGTTTCTAGAGCTCTCTTGAACTTAGGAGTGTGTTTAGAATGAGCAAAATGAAGAGGGATCGTCGTACTTAAATTTTGAAAATTTCCATCGACTTAAATTATACGGTTCATATAACTTGGTCGTATAATATTATACGGCCGACTTACTAGCCGTATAACATTATACGGTCCGTATAATTCGGTTGTATAATGTCACCATCATTTCTGCTTCTCTGTAAAATTTGATATCCTTTTCATAATATTATACGGCCAACTTGCTGGCCGTATAATATGGCCATATAATACCACCCGAAATTTCTACTTTTCTGCTAAATTTTTGTATTCTTAAATATGGTCCATATCTTAAAATACGGATCATATCCCACTTATACGACCCATACACTATATTATCCAAAACAACTTTTGATGAACCTTCCCTCTTCGATTCACCTATAAACACAAGTTAAACATGTCCAACCTAATATGTCCTTGAAACAAATCCTGGTGTCCAAAACTAAGCCCCCGTTTGGCCATAAGAATTATTCACATTCCGGAAATTTTTTTCACTTTTTTCCGGAATAAGCGTTTGGCCATGAGAATTCCGAATACAACTTGAAATTGTATTCCAGAATACCAAAAACTCAAAAAATTTGTTTTTAAAAAAAAAATCACTTTTTTCACTTTTTTACAACTACATTTCACCAAAAACTACAATTTCAAAAACTATGGTCAAACACAACTCCAACTCCAACTCCAACCACAAGGTACTACAAATCTCGATGCACAAAACCACAAGGTGTAACAGTAATTTATTAATTTGACGTCTTAGGATATTCTAATACTTTGTTTAAGAATTATAAGTTGTTTATTTAATAGGATTGTATAAGAATTGAGAAAATTTTGATAGTTTTACAAATTATCAGATTTTCATATTTATAAAAAATATTTAAATTGCATGTATAAACAAATTTTAAACTTTAAATCAAACTGATTTCAAATTAGTAATTTCGCATCATGAGTTTCAAATCTATATATAATATAAAGCTAGGCGTACACCTCTTTTTGGTCAAGAAACACAATTATCTTTTTTCTCCTTTTTTTGGTCTTTTCTCTATTTTTTCCTCATTTATATGCTAGGTTAAAAAAGCTCAAACGTCACTCATTTAACTCTCTTAATTATTTTAAATATGCTATGTTTAAAAACCTAAAAATATTTTTTTAAATAGCCCAGAAATGGTTACTGCATATCCCACGATCCAATCTTCCAATTCAAGATAAATGCTACGCTTAAATTACCCATAAGTGGGTGCTTTAAAGTTTCGTTTTCTTCCTTTGGTTATCTATCATTTTCACCTATATTTAAGGCCTTCACTATCAATAATCACAATAGTTACAAATTTATATCATAACAAATATATATAGCACCCAAAATTCTCTTCAAAGTTTTGTTAACCATTATGTTGATAGTAGTAGATCCAATCGTTACTTCTCCACTATGTTGTTTGTCATTTTTTCTACACCAGGTGATTAATTACTCCGGATTATTTATTTCTTTTTTTTTTATATAATATTATATTATTTTCTTATACATGATCTTGATTCTTTGCAAACTGAAAATAGGTGATTAATGGGGTGATATGTGGATGTAATTTTACTCTATTTTATTTGGTAAGTGTTTAATGTGTTGTTTTTGGCAGATGGATATCATTTTCGGTTTGTTTTGTTCTCTTCTTCTTATCTAGATCTCTAATGTATATGAGCTTTCTTGAATTGAGAGCAGATTTTTTAAGGTACTAGAATTTTTTATGTCAATTTTCAATTTCTTTTTATGTCAAGCTTTTGGGAGAAAATAATTGATTATGAGAGTAGCAAAAACTATTTTTCAGAAGCTTAAAAAAATAGTTTTTACTCAAACGCACTTTATTGACAACACTTTTGAGAAAATACATTTAGCCACTTTTTAAAAGCTTGGCCAAACACTAATTGCTATTCAAAATGTTGTTTTAATTAATAGTCAAACACAAACTGCTTCTTATCAAAAATACTTTTTTGAAAAGCAATTTTCAAAATACGCGGATTTTAGAAGCTTAGCCAAACATGCTATTCGTTTGTGTGTCTTTCCCTCATTATTTGTAGTAGCCGTTGTTGTTGATGCATATTTTTAAGATTTTTTCCTAAAAAGAAACATCAAATGTAACTCTTAAGAGATAGAGAAGAAGGGCTAGATCTGGACTACTCCATTTAATATAGTAAATAAGAAAAAGTTGTTTAATTATTATACACATATCAATACAAAGATTAATTTTTATTGAAGTTCATCTCTTTCTTTTATGATTCTTTTATAGATTATTCTATAGAATTCAAGTATTTCTGGATGACTAAAATTACTGATAAAAAAATTAAAGAAAAAGAACAAAAATAAGTAACAACAACAAAATAGCTTAGAATGTAAAATTTAATCTATTTGTAGTTAAAAATTAAAGAAGATTTGAATATTTTTAATATTCAGGTATTAAAAGATTATTTCATATATTCAATAAAACTTTTATGGTTGCGCGAAACGTGAATCTATTTAATGATTATAACTAAACGAGGTCCAAAAGAGTGAATTTGATTGCGTAATGAGTGGTCCCACGTGGCCCTGCCCCTTCGCATAGGAGCGTGTAATGACTTCGGCTACTATGTAAATAACAGCTTACTGATTTCATTTCATACTTATAAATTCATAATGCTCTAATTTCTAACTCCAGTAGCCAACTGTGTGTAGCACATGTCATTGCTTGAAACTTAGCCTAATTTCCTTCTGGGATTGTAGACATTTGGATAAGTTCTAGTCTAATTTGCTTCTTGGAATATATACTTATTTGAATAAGGACTAGTTCTAACTACTTAATAGAGGCAACTTATCTGTTTGGTCATGAGAATTTTTTACTTTTTTTCTTCATTTTATTTGAAAATCAGCGTTTGACCATGAAAATTTCAAATACAATTTAAAGTTGTATTTAAAATTTGAAAAAAAATCTTAATCTTGTTTTTTTTCCCACTTTTATTACATTCAAATAACCATCTTCAATTCCAATTTCAACAAATAAAGTGAAAGATAATTAATTTTCATGGCCAAACGCCTGCAAGAGAACTTTTTTTTTTTTTCGTTTACATTAGAGCAAAATCTAAAAGCTAAAACTAAAACCATTCGTGAACTATATTGCTTAAATCAGCAAGCAGCAAAAACTCCATGTCTTTAGTTGTGTCTTCCCAAACTAGCCGTTCCTTTTCATGTTTATGACCTTTATTTATCAAAAAAATATGCACAATTGTTTGCTGCAAGAGTTGCGCATATTGAAAAGGATAATAACACCTTTGGTCCTTTAGTTATTGATTAATTATGTTATTTGGTTCTTGTGATATATGATTCAATATATTTAGTCTTTAATTAATTAAATTGTGTGCTTAGAGTCCCTTTATGTAGGAAACATATTATATTTTAATTATTTTTAGAAGTATATTATTCTAAAATACATAATAGTAATACAAGCCTAACATAACTCTTCGGTAGTTAAATAGCGAAACGTTTAATTATTATATAAATTTGTGAATATTCTCAAGTAAAAGGATCAAAAGTGAACATTTCAAATATTTGAACGTTAAATACTTAAATGTGCGTAGCCAGATATCACGAGGACTAAAATAAAAATTTATCAATAACTAAGGGACCAAATGTGTTGTTGGACCTAAATTATAATCTTGATCCTTGTGATGTATGATTCAACACATTTAACTTTCAATTAATTAAATGTGTAGTTTTGATCACTTTATGTAGGAAATATATTATATGTAGACTCTTTTTAAAAGCATATTCCGGAAAAAATGAAGTAATAGTACAAGCATAACATAATACGTGTGATTATATTATTTAATGATAAGTAATTTTAATACATTATGAATATTCACAAGTAAAAAGCTTGTCACAAAATGTTAGAGTTTTCTAATGACTTAGTCAGATAACGTAAAGACAAAAGATACAATTAATAAATTACTGAGGGATCAAAATGCTATTAGCCCTTTGAAACTTTAGACGGCGACGGACCTTATAACATTGCGATATTTTATGGTCAAAATGAATTTACTAAAGATTTCTATTTCAAGTGAAAATGAAAAGGCAGAAAAGTAGAATTCGCAAATCTTTAGCAAGCAATCTACGAAATTCTAGCTTGAAGTCCATATAATTATGCCTCTTTGCTTTCATTTTCTTTTTTTTTTCAGGTCGATTCTCATTCTAAAATTTTGCAATTATTTTGCTAGTGTCAAGCGCGTTCTATATAATAAAGGTTATGGTGAAGTGATAATAACTCTGACTTTTCGATGAGAATCCGAATCCACCTACTGATAAATACTTCCTCTATTCTATTATTTGGTTCTTTTGCTGGGTCAATTTAACTAATATTTGTATTAAAAGAGACTATATTAGTAATTATTTTCGTCAAGCTAATGTAATTCAGTGTAAATAGTATTCATGGGTAAATTGTTTCCGTCTCACTCACACTTTTTTTTTAAAGTTTGGTATAACGGAAATCATATTCAGTGAAAGAAGATCTTTTGGTATTTAATTGGTGAATGAAAAATAGATAAAGACTAATAGTAGTATTAGAAAATTGAAGTGTATGTTGATGAAAATTTTGAATGCTAGAGATTAATAATAATGTCTAAGTGTTAGCTATAACAAGTAATATAAAGTTAATTAGAAAAGTTAAGATAATTTTAAGAAAAACTATTTTCATGATATATAAAAAATACTTCTGGAAAAAAAGAGATTTTTTTTTTTTTTTTTGGTGAAAGGGAAAAAAGAGACTTTATCATATCAAAGGGATCTACAAGTCTACAACCAATCTATTTGGTCAAACATATAGAGTGAGATCGATGATCCAAAGCACAAACATTTTGTAAGTAATAAGAAAATGTAGATGTGGATCTACGGTTCAATTCTTTATCCATACTCATAATCCTACAAAAGGGAATCTGTCTTCCAACAATGTTATTATTCAGCCTACTCACTCTCAAATTTGCATTTAGCTTCATTTGTTTTTGTACGAATCCAATGTCTTGGGATACCCTGTATTTGTCTTGTCATATTAAGGCATGGTGGCTACATGTCATTGAGCTTCAATCTCACCAACATCATGTGTTCATATATATATATATAAGATAATTATTCTCATCATGTTTGGACTCTTATAGATAATTATTCCATTTGTATGATGGATTTAACTTATATATAGTGTTATTTGTAAAGAAAATTTACTGTTACTTTAAAAAAAAAATCATTATTAGTATATTTTGACTTGATATAGAAAGTTATCTATCTTATCTTTCATGTTACATATTTCACTTATTAGTGACATTTGGCCCGGGCTTCTACATTAAATTTTATATTTACAACTTTTTTATGAGTGATTTTTTGCCACTCTAGCTTTTTGTATTGTTTTCATAATATTATATCATTTGTAATGGTAGTTCAATAATTTCTCGATGTTTCTAAAAAACTAAAACATATAAATTTTTTTTAGTTAAATAGCAACATTTTTCTTAGAGTATATTTAGATCTCCTTTTTATTTTTAAACAAATGCATGCACCAAAGCTTTTCTCCTTTTTATTTTACTGATTTGTTTTTTTAGATGAAAGTCCTTAATGATTCAAATTGAGTTTTACCTTATGTCGGATTAACTTAATTATTTTTTCTCAATTAAACTTATATTGGTTAACCCATTTTTTGAAAAAATAATAATTACGGTGTTCAAGTAATATAAAAATATTTAATGCTACAAACTGTTGTATGATAACTTCAATGAAGTTAATTTATAAATAAAGATAACATTTATATTTAAATAATTAAAATTCTTGAAACGATGAAATATGTTTTTAGACATTACTTCAAATTAAAATCATACAAAAGGAATTGGAAAGTAAATGAAATTAGTTGTATTTCTTACTTTAATCTTTCCTTGTCCTTAAGAAATACATGTTAAGAAATGATGTATTTTTAATTTTTTAGGAAATCTATATTGTAATTTCTTATAGGATGTAGTTTTAGTATATGTTTAACTAACCATTTTCCCTAAATTATATCAAACGTTGATTATCTCATCTTTTGCAAAACATTCTTCCAAAAATGTGAAAAATCACTCTCATTTGGAATTATTAGTAGTATTATTATTCGGAGAGCTTAACTACATTTTTAAATATAGTTATATATGAAAATAATTTTTAATTTAATAATTAAGCATGTACTAAGGTAGAAAGGGAATGTCATGATAGATTTTTTACTTGTCTATAATAAATTTCATAGGAAAAAAGATAATGTGAAACAAATTTAACAATCATTTCCACATAAAAGAAAGACAATAACTTTTGGATCAATTTTAAATTTAGTTTTGTGGTGTTATTATCACCTTTTCCACATCATCACTCCTTGTAGCATAAGAATCCATATAGTTATTCAAATTTACTAAAATGAGTGAGAACTTGAAAGGTAATTAAAACATCAATTAGAGGTAAAATGACAAAACAATTCAGGTAAGGATTACAAAACTTTGAGATCCTCTCTTATATGTAATATTAATTTTAGGTAATGTGATAATATGCAAATTTCTTTGTCGTATTAGTGTATACGCTAAACCTCTATAATATGAAATAACTAGTGTACTTGACCGTGCTTCGCGCAATCATGAAAAATTCTCTTATAAATATACAAATAATAGATTTAATGAAAAAAATGATGATAAGTAAAATAAAAGGTATAGGCATTAATTCCATGCTTACTTTAAAATAATTATTTCTTCCAAAGAAATAAATTTTACAATATAAATGCAAAAAAGAAGAATCAACATGTAGTAAGCATAGAAATTGTAAATCTACTTTTTTATTTATTCATAAATCTACTGAAAGAAGAAAAATAGAAAAAAAAAAAAAGGTAATAAGAACAAAACACGTGTTTGTGAGCTTTAAGCCTCTCACTGAGAGCATTGACTTGATCCAAAATAGAAATAAAATTTTTAAAAAAACTAAAACCCAAAAGCACAAAGTTAAGAAATTTAAGAAAAATATATATAAAAATTACATGACAATTGATAGAACAAAAAGCAAAAAATAAAGACGCACTAATAAATAGTTCTACACTCTCCAACCTGTGGCGTACGCAGGATTTTTAATAAGCAGTGTCGCATTTAAAGATGTGACAAAAGAATATATCACTATAACGACACAATATTAAAAGGCTGCATCTTTTGTAACACTAATATTCTAATCTATCATACTTAACAAACCATCAGAGATTAAAACGATACAATTGACAATAAAAGCTATTTTGAGAAAAATTGTGATTCGAGGTTGAAGTTTACGTGTTTTGAGATGTGTTTTTATTCTTGCATCATGGTCATATTGATAATATTTTCGAATGTGAATCTTTTACGGGAATCAACTTTCAAGGAACTTAAATCAACTCTCACTTATCAATGTTTTTTTTCCGACTTATTTCCTCTTTCTTCCAAGCAAGATGAATTTTGAGATGTTAAATTTGGTTTTAAAAGTTTGCAAAATATTTTAGGAAAATTTCTCCACTTAATTACAATTTCAAAAAATCAATTTAGAAAAAATTTAAATATTTTCACAAAGTGCACCAAACAAAGGAAAAACAATGAATGTGAAGAAACTCTAACGGGAGCTTCGCACCAAAATATTACAAATTTAACAGGAGAATGAATAATTAAATTAAGTCATATTTTAAGCATGCTTGAATAATCAACATCTTTTTAATTTCCTTATCAGTCTCCACGAAATGTAAGTCAATTACTAACTTTAGTATCTCAATTAATATTCAATACCAGGCTACCAGCTATAAGGCTCTAAATATTTTTAAGAAAAACTGGAAAAAAAAAAAAAAACAGTGCTTACTGAGTATTGAACCCCCGACATCTCAGACACATTAAGCTGCCTTCACAGCTGAACCAACTGGCTTTTACTGCCACGGTTTGTCATTTTAAGCCTTTTATCCATTGATTTTTTTTTCATGTAATATATATCTACGAAAATTTTCGGACGAAGCCGTGTCGGTTGACACCCCTTCATACAAGGTGTGTCCGCCCCTGTCTCCAACGACTAAAAAATGATTTTGAAATTTGTCAAATTTTTTGAGAATTCTCATGATAACTAAATGCACAAAGACATTGAATAGAATGTCATAGTGCATAGACATGAGAAGCAAAAACCAAAAGGAAATAAAACATATTACGTGTTTGTTAGCCGGGAACCTTTCTCTAAAAATATGAACCTGCAAAAAAATTATAAAGAAAATCAAAACCACAAAAATTGGCTCTCTTAGCACAAGGCATAAAATAAAATAACTTTCCAATTAACAACAATAAATTTAACTCAAAATCTCTTAAACAGAATTCATAAGAGTGAAAAGTTACTGGGCTTTTGTATACGGTAAAAACCGGATATACGTTGAACCGGTGAGACCCGGAACCGAGGGAAGAAGGGGACAAGAACTTGCATAATGATTTTCGTTCTGAACCGGAGGAACGCCCGAACCGGGGCTAAGGTCGGGGCATCATTTGGTCTGGTTTCCTTCATGGCCGAGTTGGTCGTTGCCGTTAGTCCGTTTGTTCGTGGCCGTTGGTCCGGGAGATCCGTTGGGCGATTGCCACGCGTCGATAACGTCCTGCCACGCTCAACTGCCAATCGTACGGGTGTAAGACCGTACGGCCAACCTAACCGAACCTAATCCAACTCAGAGCTTTTTCATTATTATTTTATTGCTCATGTTGTATGAAGCCCATGGGGCACTACTATAAATAAGGGGCATTGTCCTCCTCTTAAGGGGTTGACTTCTACATTTCAAGAACTCCTGTAATAGCAAAAACTATATAAAATCTCTTTCAAATAGCTGATCTTGGTTCATCTCTTACACTTCTTAAATCAAATAACGCTTATATATCAGTGGATATACAAGTTTATAACATACCGTTGGCTATTAGTCGCTTCTTTATAGCATATTCATATATTTCTTTTCTCTACCAAATAAGTTCAAGATATAACCACATACCCTATACCTCACCTACAAACTTAATTGATTATCCAAATCCGGGGTAAACAGCTTTATCCTTGATGGCCAAGAAAATAGAAAAACACATACTCTCTCTTTCATATTGTGGATGAGTAAAGCATTGGACAAAATGGAAATAAAAAACTCAAAAGAAATATAAGGGAAAAAGAATGTTTCTACTACGAAAGTCCTGAAAAGGATAATTAAAAGGAAATAAGAAAGAACCGAAAAGAATGTTACGAAAGGCATCAGACAATTCTCTGCTCGCTTGAGAGTTTTTCTATTTTCAATGCTCATTTTCTACAAATTAAATAGCTACAAAGAAGAGAAAGAAGGTAACTTTTCGTATAATTAAGGTGATTTAATGTGAGTAATGGATATTCTTAATTTAGAGTGGAAGTTATGAAGGTAAAGAAGTGTGAGTTATGAAAATGACTTTTTAAAATAAATAAAATAATTGAAAAAATGAGAAGAAGCTCAAAAAAAGGAGAAAAAAGATAAATTGGATTCTTGGCCAAAGAGAGGTGCCACATCATCTTTCTATTGCCTAGCTTTATATTATATATAGATTTCAACATTATCTCCGCTCTGTACCTCCGCCTAAAGAAAAAAGTGAATTTGATATTGCCCCAAAAATTAAAAATTAGTTTGGTCCTTCAAGAATCAGCATAACTTACTACGAAGAATTAACTGAAGGTGACGAAAAGGTCCTCAAATTACCAAAGGTGACGTGTGGGGGCCACCCCAAATCAAAACCCAATTAAATTTGGGATTAAGAAGATTGAGGTCCAAAATGTATTTTTTCAAACTTCTTAATCTTTTACAAAATCCAAAAAAACCCAAAACACCCACCCATTATTCAAAACACCCAAACCTTTCCTCCCCACAATTCCCTCGCAATTCTTCCATCTTTCAAAATCAAAACTCCCAACCAAACTGTTCCTTTTCTTCTTCTTCACGTCTCTCATCTCTCCTCTTTTCTTCTCATTGAAGTGTCTCTCTCGTCTTTTGTTTCAACTGTTGGTGCCGCTGCTGTTGCTTCTTCTTCAACATCAAGGTAAAGTTTTTCTTTCACTTGTTCCAAAAGTTTCAGTAGAAATTGATGATTTTGGTTATAGAAAAAGAAGAAGAAGAACATGGGTTTTCTTTAATGTTGTTTTTTTTGTTATCCATGTTTGAGAAACCCTTATTTGAGTTTTTTTTTTTTTTAATAAAGTCCACTAAGCTTGTGGCTTAGGGCTGATTTTATATATTTTCTCAAAACAAAGCAAGGTAATGTCTTTACAGAGATGACCATATAGACCAATAAAAAAACATGATTAAGCTAATGACCAACTTAAGTCTTATATGATGGCTTAAGTTGGCACTACAAATAGCTAAAATAAAAATGTGGTAAAAAACTAAAACTTGAAGAAATGATCTGCTAATCCAATCTTGTAAGCATATTTGAATGTTGTTCCTTTCCAACTTGTGTCCCAAGTTTTATCCCTTGATGCACAAATTGGCTAAGGATCCATGTATAGCAGCAGTATACTCTAGTATATCAGCAGTATACTTGTGTATATCAGCCCCTACATTCCTGCAAAACCTCATGACTGCAGCTATGTAACCCTTAGCTATCAGTAACTCTTGATTTGCACTCCAAAAACCAGAAGATATACTGCAATATACACATGATATACTACAGAATACTAAAAAGCCTGGTCCCCTTGATCTGAGTGTTGATGAAAATTCCTCCAAGAATCCTTGTAAGAACTTGAACCTTGTAAGGCATGTACACTCAACCTACCACCAGCAAATGCAGAAAACCAATTTTGCATGTCCAGACAGCTGCTGATGTATATGTGTCCCAAGATTGTCCCTTGCTTCTTCTTCCTCAACTGCTTCTCTTGATCTTCTTGCAATTGTATAGGCATTCATATAAAGCCCAGCATTGAATCCTTGGTGATTGTTGTAACAGTCTAGGTAATCTAACTTGCACAACTGATGCACAAATCCCCTTGATGTAGCCAAGACAGTTTCCATAAGATGGCATGTCTTCTGCAGATTGAGCACAAAATGTTGATACCACTGCATAAAGATTTTCCAGCATATAGAGACTGGTTTTCATTGTAGATAGTTGCCTTAAATCCCATGATACCAGATCAGAATCATGTACACATGCCATCCTTATGTGACTTCTGTGGAAATTACAACTTCCTGCAAAATAGAGTACATAGTGACTAGTTTTCAGAAAACTGATCTGATGGTTTTTGAAAACTAGTATATATACCATGTCATATCCTATGTGAGTAGGATCAATGGTGCACAACATTTGATTGAGATCCCACTCAGTATGTATTATATCATCTCCAGATTTAACAGGATCCATAATACACAACTCAGTAAGATTTCCAAGAAAACTGAAAATTTCCAATTTCCATGTAGCCTGTGTGCCTACAAAGTAGTCATTACTGTTAGTGTATAAGGACTCATTATGTTCTCCTCCAAATGGATTTGAACATGTTGAGTGAAGAATATCAGCACAGCACCAACAAGAACTCAATATTTTTCCATTGTCACACTGTTGCACAGGACCAGAAAAAACTGATTGAAACCAGCTGCCTGTGCTTGAAATGTCAATATACATCAACATTCCTCTCTATATCCATCTTGAACCTCACCACACTTCTTTCTTGATGCCAAAACTGCAGTGGAATGAGCACCAAGTGCTAATACCACACACTACAACCTTGATACCAAAGAGTTCATGTGTGTACTTCTTCTGCAAATCCATGATGAATCTATCAGATGTCTCAGGTTCTCCAGGATTTCCATCTGTGAATCCATGAAAAACCAGCAATATTGCCCATGGATACACTGATAAAACTGCATACTTATCATGTTCTGTGCAAGAATAAAAGTAGCATTGCCCTCCTCTCCTTTGAACCACATCTGTTCCATATCATGACAGATATGGTCCAAATTACGAGTCTTCATGATGCCTTGTACCTTCTTCCTACTGCATGTTGTGTAACCTGCAAAAAAGAGCACATGATTAGAAATAAAGATTCTCATCTTACTCTCCTCCAAAAGGACTTGAGTAAGATGAGACATGATGGACTCCACATCAGAATCCATCCTCAATATCTTCTTTTTGTTCTGATTCTTAAATAGGGACACTGAAGCCTGTCACTATTAAGAATATTTCTTCCCTTTGAATCCAGTTCTGTAAATGAGTTGATATCTACCTCTCCATGATCAAGGGCTTGTACCTCTGCATGATCATGATCTCTAATAGCTCCTCAACTCCAAATGCAATGTTCCATGGAGGTTTCCACTCTTTATCCAAGATATTCTTTAATAATAAAGAATCAGTTTCCAGAATGAAGGAGTAAACATGTTTGGACAAACAATATCTTGTAGCCTGCAGAAATGCTTGAGCCTCAAATTCAGTATTTGTACATTCTCCCATTCTCCTAGCCTCTGCATGTATCAAATCACCTGATGAATTTCTCACACAAAAGGCAAATGAACTGCTACCAGGGTTGCCTCTAGTTGCTCCATCCGTGTTGCACTTCCACATATCCGCAGGTGGAAATTTCCATATGACCTTGGTGACCTGTAATTTTGGCACAAACTGTTCCAAAATTTTCAGAATATCATGCCATCTATGTGGCACTGTTTTGATTCCAGGCTTCCTCACTCTCACCAATTGCTGAATATCAGTAGAAGCCTGATAAATAACTCTGCTAGTTGACACCTTGTCCCTATGTTTATCTCCATTTCTTTTCTTCCAAAGCTGCCAAACTATGATAGATGGAATAGCATAGAAAATATTCTGAAGTCTGGATGGAACATCAGCTGTCCACCATTGCATGATCACCTGATGCAAGTGCATACCATCAACATTTATTCCAGCTGCTGCACAAAAATGTGTCCATGTTTCTTGTGATGTTGCACATCTCAAGAATATGTGAGGGACAGTCTCTTCCTTTGGTTCTACACAGCAAGAACACCTGGAAGGCAGATGATATCCCCAACTTTTTACTACATCATCAAGAGGGACTTTGAAATGCCATACTCTCCACATCAGAAATGCTATTTTGAATGGCAATCCCTTTACCCAAATTTTCTTGTACACCTCCTTCTTTTCACCTATGCTCCTTATATATTCCCATGCAGATTACACACTAAATTCTCCATTTTTCTCCAACATCCACCAAGGCTTGTCAATCTCTCCAGGTTTAGCAGGTGGCTTTACCTCAGTCAAGATGTATTCAGCCAAATCCTCAGGAAAATTGTTTCTGATGGCAGACACATGCCACCTACCATCAGTAACTACATCAGAAGCATTCTCTATGGCTTCATTACACTGAAATTCAGGAGGGACAATGAAATATAATGGGCCTAGACCAGACCAGTTATCAAACCAGAATAATGAAGAACCCATTCTCAGCTGCCACCAAATTTGATGATCCATCAGGTCCCTAGCCTGCAATATTTTCCTCCATATATGAGATCCTTCTTTCCAAGGGACTAGAATTGGATTATTCTTCTTTAAATATTTGTTGCTCATGAAAGCACTCCATAAGGATGGTTTAGTCCTGAAATTCCACCATAACTTAGAAAACAAGGCCATTGACATGTCTGCAAGTGATCTAAATCCCAAACCTCCCTCCTACACAGGCAGACAGACCTTTTTTCCATTTTTCCCAATGCCTGCCACTCTCTCCTATATTGTTACTCCAGTAAAAATGAGCAAAGATCTTGTGCAACTTGTCTATAACAAATGATGGAGGATCAACAGCTGCCAACATGTGCATAGGCATTGCCTGCAGAACATGCTGTAGGAGTACTGCCCTTCCCCCAAAGGACAAAAGTTTTCCTTTCCAACTCTGCAGCCTGTTTCTTACCTTTGCAAACAATTCTGAGTAGAATGCCATCTTGATCTTGCTGTAATATATAGGGCAACCAAGGTACATCAGAGGAAACTCCTTCCTAGAAATACCAGTTACCCTTTCCACCTTTTGAAATACCTCCTCTTCCACCCTATCATGTAAGTACACAGAACTCTGTGCTTTGTTGATCAACTGTCCTGAAGCTGCTTCATAATCAGACAACACCTTCATGATCAAGCCAAGTGAAATCTCACATGATGATGAGAAAATGATGGTATCATCTGCATAGGCAAGATGATTGATTTTTAGACTCCACTTAGGCAAGCCAAAACCAGTAAACCACAAGTTATTATGCAATGAATTTAAGGCCCTTGACAGTACTTCAACAACTATGATGAATAGTGTAGGAGACAATGGGTCACCCTGCTTAACACCCCTAGTTGAATGAAAGAAACCATGTGGTTGGCCATTGATAAGCACAGAATACCAGTTATTCCCAACTAGTTCATCTATGAAACTGATGAACATCTCACAAAATCCCATTTTCCTCATCATATTTGTGAGAAATATCCATGACAGCCTATCACAGGCTTTTGTCATGTCAAGTTTCATCACTACATTAGGCACAGCCTGATTCCTTTTCTTGGTTCTGAGTCTAATATCAGTAATAATCTCCTGTGTCAACAAGATATTCTCTACTATACTCCTACCCCTCACAAATCCTGCTTGGTTCTGGGAAATCAAGTCAGGCAGTAGGTGAACCATCCTTTCATGTATAACTCTAGAGAAAATCTTATTAACAAAGTTGCTCAAACTTATTGGCCTCATCTCACCAAATGTCTGAACATCTTGTTTCTTAGGCAACAATACTAGATTTGTGTGAGTTATGTACCTTGAAAGTTCATGTCCTCTGAAAAAATCCCACACCATGCTGAATATATCCCCTCTAATAATGTCCCAACATGTTTGAAAGAACATGCCTGTAAAACCATCAGGCCCTCTAGCACTTGCATTATTTAAGCCAAAAACTGCATGCTTGACTTCTTCCATGGTAGGATCAGCAGTCAACTCTTCATTCTATTCATCTCTGACCATGCTAGGAACATGCTTCAAAATGTCAAGCTGAGTAGGAACCACTATTTCATGAAATTGAGCTTGTTAGAACCTAACAGCCTCTTCAGCAGTTTCATGTTCAGTCTCAAGCCATTGACCCTGAGAATTCTGAATTCTTTTCAACTGCAGCATTTTTCTCCTTCCTTTGACATGTGCATGAAAGAATTTAGAATTTTTATCTCCTTCTTGGAACCAGGTCATGCCAGATTTTTGCTTCCAATACTCTTCCTCTACATGCAATGCTTTTGTCATCTCAGCTTGCACTTTTTGAAGTTTCTCCCTATTGGCATGAGAAGGATCTGCCTCAAACAGTGCCTCATGAGTTTTGATGACTTCTTCAAGATTAGTTATAGTCTAGAAAAAATCACCATAAGCTGCTTTACTCCACTGAGACAACACCTTTTTCAGCTTCTTAAGCTTTACATTAAAGGTCATGAAGGAATTGGCCACCACATCTGTCTGCCAATTATCCTTCACAACCTGCAGAAACTCTGTATGCTTTGTCTAGAAATTTAAGAACTTAAAGGATTTCTTAAATTGGCGAACCTCCTGTTTACATTCTACCAGAAGTGGAGAATGATCAGACCCCAGCTTGATTAAGTGACTAACTTCCAGGCCTGGAAATTGCTGTTGCAGTTCAAAATTTCCCAAGCATCTATCCAATCTCTTGAATACACATTCATCTGCAGCCCTTCCATTCCACCAGGTGAAGATGCTTCCTTTATAACCCAAGTCACTAAGATTACAGGTCTGAATACAGTGTCTGAAATCCTCCACTTCATTTAAAGTGACAGGTAAGCCACCATATTTCTCTTCCTCATCCACAATGACATTGAAATCTCCCCTAACAAGCCAAGGAAGGGTCATATCTGATGCAAGGTTATACATGGAATCCCACAACTCAATTCTATCAATTCTGTCACACTTAGCATATACTAAAGTGACTATCATATCAAGTTCAGTATCCCAGTTGACTAACTTCAAGGTGAGCTGCTGATCAGTGTCCATTAACACTGTGACTTCATATTCCTCATAAATGAAAGCCCAGATCTTTCCTGAGACATTGCTCAGAGCAGTCTGAATTCCAAGTCTTCTCCTATAAGATTCTAACTTATAAGCCCATTGAAATGGTTCCATCAGGCCTATAAGAAAGAACTTATATTTTGTATGCATTGTTAAAAGCCTCTTGAAAGCTTTTTTAGTGTTTACTGATCTTATGTTCCAAATTAGTGCATTCATCACTAAAGTTGGGATTTAGATACAGTTCTTCTTGTGTGCACCCCAATGGTATGAGATGTATGATTCTCTTTGACAGGTTTTCTCATTCCTTTTCTAATAACTTTCTCTACCTGCTTGGGAGACAAATCCCCCTCCCTTAGCATTCATTAAGTTCTGAGCAGTTGACTCCTCATCTAAGTCTATTTTTGGCTCTTCCCCTCCAACTGTTGCTACTTGCAAGTTTTCCTTGTCTACCTTGGCAATTTGGTCCTGTTTACCAAACTTGGGAATAAGAGCCCTTCCTGATACTTGCATTGGAACTTCAACATTGTCCTTTCCACCATGAATGGACTGGTTAGAGGCATATGCCTGCCTCTTTGCACTACTCTTAGCTTCATGCACTACATCTGTAGTCATGACTTGCTGGTGTTTGTTTGGAGTTTCCTTAGCCTGACCATCTGCTACACTTTCTTCCTGGCTATACTCTTGCCTACTATCTATGAACTGTGCTTTTGCACAATCTTGTAACTTAGTACCATCTATCAGCTGAGCCTGAACATCATACTTCAGTTGATTTGCTGAAGACTGCACAGCTTGCCTTTGTCCCTTAGCCTTATTATTAATTTGATCCTGCTGCTTCTGAGTGGCATTTTCTTCCTCCCTATCGTCTTCTACCCTGTCAAACATGTTGTTGATTTCTGGGGAGGATGAAATAGAGTCTATAGATTGTGTAACATCATCTTTTGTGCCTCCTACAATTTCACCTTCCTCCCCATCTTCCTCAAACTGCTCACTCCACAACTTCCTTGCACTACCAGTGCCTCCATCTTCAGCAAATGTAGTTGAAGGAATATCCTGGCAGGCCTGATTAGTGGTAACCTTATCTACTCCTGATTGGAAAACTGTTTCTACCCACTCTTTATTATTAAGAGGTGAAGAATGTTTCTTACCTGGAGTAAATACATCTGCATTGATATTCAAGACCTTCTCAGCACCATGAGAATCAACTGCAACCCCTTTATCAACAGGTGCAACAACCAACTGTTTCTGAACATCTGCTGCATTCACATTCTGTTGTTGCGTTTGTACCTCATCCAAGACCATGAAAATAACTTCTTGTATACTATTATCATTTTCTAATGCTGCAAACTTGTTAATTATTTGCACAGCATCAGATTTCTGTAATTCACTTGGTCTACTTGTTCCACCATTCTCCTTTGTTATTGTCAAAGCAGTTTGCTTTTGAACAGTGTTTTCAATCTGCACTTGCTTCTTTCCCTTTTGAGTCTTCCATTTATACAAATTCTGAACATTACCAACTACCTTGCCACTCTCCAAAACCTTAATCACTTGCCTAGGATTTCTATTATCTGCATGGTTTGCCTGCTTACTGTTAAACTGTTTTGCCTTGTTTGTTGTTTTGCCTGTTTCTGTAACATTGTTAGGGACTGCAGCATGCTTCCCTTTTTCACCCTTATCTCCTTCAATCTCCTCCTCCCTCTCCATATCTTGTAACAAATCAAGATGCAGCTTCCAACATCCCTCCTCATCATGGCCTTGAAAACAACATTCCTTACAATACTTAGGCAGGAAGTCATAGTAGATTTTCACCCATCTTGACTTAATTACTCCAGTTGTACTATCCACTGCCTGTAGTTGAACCCTCTTAGGGTGCTTAGCCAACAAATCCACTTCAACTTTCACACGAGCACAGCTTGGCCTTGTTTTATTTTTGGTTGCCACATCCAAGGTCAATGGCTTGCCTACTGCTGAGGCCATTGAAAACAGCTGCGACTGACCAAAGTAGTTTGGTGCTAGTGTAGGAAACGATATCCAAGCAATGGCAATGGAAGTATCCTCCTCAGGATTAAACCAAGGATCCCACTTAAGTGTCCTCATGGGATAATACCCTCCACTCTCCTTGATCCAGAATGCAAGTTTTGACAGTAAAGTGACATAATCTTCAAACAATTCACATCTGATCAAAACATGCCTATTGCATACGAGTCCAATGGTAGCAGTACTCTTTAGTTCACATTGTTATGGTATCAATATACGTAGTGCATGCAAATCTGGCAGTCCGTAGCTAAATTTCCCCACCACTGCATATTGTAGTTTCTCATGAATTATCATCCTATCTATTTCTTCCATGGTATATTGTATTGTTGGTTCACCATGGTGATACACGATAGGCTTTATAGGAATAGGTAAAACAGTCGTGGCAGTCGACTGTTTAGGCTCGGTAGCATTCAAAGTTGAAGTTTTCAATATTGTAGCATAGTCTAGGCTTTGCATGGGGTTCGTTTGAGGCAATGTGGGCTGCGCAGCCTCTTGTGGAGGCTGCATGGTGGCCGGAGAGGCCATGAATGACCTGAAAGTTGTACTCTCTCTCTAAGTCGCCAATTCGCCTAGAGAGAGAAGCTCTCGGCCGTTTATTTGGGGTATTTGTTTCACTTGTTAGTTTTTTTTTTAAAAAATAGTGTATGTTGTTGTCAAATTATGGTTGTTTGTGCTATATTTGTTCTTGTTCTCCTTAGGATTTCAAAAAAAAATGGCTTGCAATCATGTTGACTTTTTCGAACAGATGAGTGAGTTGCTACAGTGATTCAGCAGTTGTTTGACAGTTGCAAACATCTGCTGAGGTTGCTTGCTTTAAAAACCTCTATTTGGTGTATTTTGTAGTGAAATACTGTTGTTGGTGTTGGTGTTGTCCTGTTATGGTATGGTTTAGGAAAAGAAAGGATAAACAATTATTGCACATACATTTGGTGTATTTTGTTTAACTTGTGTGGTTGTGTGTTTGTAGTGAAGTAGATGGTTTTGCTGTTGTCTTGGAAATAGATGCTTGTTGTTTTGGTTTGGTTCAGGGTTTAGAAAAAGTTTGGATAAAATCCAGGTTGTTGTTGTGTGTTTGTAGTGAAATAGATGGGTTTTTCTGTTGTTGTCCTGGTACGATTCAGGGTTTAGGAATAGATATCCAACAGATAGTTTTTTTGTTCTTGTCCTAGTATTTATCTGGTTCTGTTTATAGAAGCTATGTCCAACAGATTTTTAGTTGTTGCAACAATTTCTACACTTGTGGCAACAAATAGACAATCTGTTGCAACAACTACAAATCTTTTGGACATAGCTTCAGTTATTTGGTTCTGTTTGTAGAAGATATCCAACAGATTTATAGTTGTTGCAACAAGTTATACACTTGTTGCAACAAGTAAACAATTTGTTGCAACAACTACAAATCTGTTGGACATAGCTTCAGTTATTTGGTTCTGTTTGTAGAAGATATCCAACAGATTTATAGTTGTTGCAACAAGTAGACAATCTGTTGCAACAACTACAAATCTGTTGGACATAACTTCAGTTATTTGGTTCTGTTTGTAGAAGATATCCAACAGATTTGTAGTTGTTGCAACAAGTTAGACACTTGTTGCAACAAGTAGGCAATCTGTTGCAACAACTACAAATCTGTTGGACATTGCTTAAGTTATTTGGTTGTGTTTGTAGAAGATATCCAACAACTTAATCACTGATTGAACAACTAAAGAATCTGTTGCAACAACCTATTCACCTGTTACAACAGTTACATTATTTGTTGCAACAAATTCTTCAGTTGTTGGGGTTACTTGTTGTATTTTGTTTGATCAAATGCTGCACTTCTTATTGCCTGTTTACTTTGAATGATGCACTAATCAGTTGAAAGTTTTTTTTCTCCTATGTGTAGATAAAATGTCTCCAGCCAAAAGAAAAGTTGAGAAATCAACTGAGGGTCATAGAGATAACAAAAAATCTAGAGTGCAATCATCATTAGAGAATCTTGCTAATTTAGCAAAATTTATTGTTGAATCAGCAAATGTTGAGGAAAGAGACAGTCAAGTTGACAGCCAAACTGTCAACCAATCTTCAGAAAGAGAGGATGTACAGAGCCAAGAAACAGTAGATACAAATGAACAAAGTGAAGAAGAAATAGAAGCTGAAGAAACTGATGATGGAAATGAAGAAGTAGATGAAGAAACTGAAAAGGATAATGCTTCAGAAAATACAGTTCACTTGTCGACGATCATAGCTGAATTAAGAACAAAGAAGAGAAATAGTATGAATGCCAATTTAATTGCAGAATCTTCTAGTAGATTGGACATAGATCGTAATAGACCTTCCATTGACGAGGTCGTCAAGGTTTTCAGTATTGACAAGTACGCCGTAAGGATGCCGTTGAATGAAAATAATGATTTGACCGTTGATCTTGTGGTCAACTCAGGCATGGGCAAGAACTTTGATAAGTTTAGGGTAATTCTTAAAAACCAGGGGTTGGAGGATTTCTTTAGGAAAAGCTACTTTGGGGTTTATTTGGATCTGCCTGAAGAGACCGGGGCACGATTTCAAATGACAATGGTATATGGGCTTATGAAGCGTAGGATTATTTCGGATGCAAAGGATGAGCTGCATGCCGGTTTGCTTTGGCTTGAAAAAGTTTGCCATAGTTACTGGCTTTAGATGTCATCCTCGTGATCTTCCTACTGTTGTATTGAATAAGCCAGCCCAGATTAACAAGAAAGCCAAAGAAGCCAAGAAAGTAGGAAAGGGTGGAAAAGGTAAGAGTGAGACTGATTTGGTGGAGTTAGTTGGAAAAAGCTACAAAAGGGATAAGCTGCTTGTAGATTTACAGTCCAAAACCATGTTAAAAAAACATAAGCAGTCCTTGTGCTTAGTTTGGTTTGTGCACTGTGTTCTTATGGCAAAAGATACAAGTGTCAACATACCACTTGGTTTGCTTAAACTTGCAAAGGACTATGGGGCATTCAACAACCATGGATGGGGCCAGGAAAGCTTCAAGTTGACTGTTGACTATTTATCGAGAGAGGTTAAACCAACAGTGATGACAGTCAATCTATATGGCTTCCCTTGGGCTTTCATGGTAAAGTACTCTCAATGTCATTTTGTTGTATTTTTTGTATTTCTATCATCATTCTGATTTTGCTGGTATCTTGTTTTCTAGGCTTGGGCATTTGAAGCCATTCCTCACTTCCGGCAACAAGTGAAGGACTATCCTTCAGAAGTGTCTTTTCGAAGAATGCTTAGATGGTTGACTGCCAAGAGCAATATAAGATTGAGTGTTGATCTTTTTAATCCCCCTTTGGCAGAGGTAAGCCTTATAACACGTGTATATTGTCACGACCCGACTCGGGGCCGCGACAAGCACCCGGTGCTAGCCCACCCGGGCACCCTCTTAGCTTACTCTTATGCTTACATCTAGGTGAGCCACATAATTATACATGCATTTCCATTCATTCGTCAACTAGTCCCATTTGGACAACAACACATTTATATCATCATAGGCATCTATGCCACATCAATGTACATGGGCCAACGTGGCCGACAAAATGATATACAAAACATAGGCCGACAAGGCCAAACACATCTACCCACACACACACACATGTCTACGAGCCTCTAAGAGTATAACATATCACATTAGCGGGACAGGACCCCGCTATGACCATAATTATATACACAAAATAATGAGTACCCAAAAGATATGGCTCCGAAGGAAATGGAGCTCTCTATGTAATCTCCGAATAGGCAGCTATGGATCAAATCTGTCTCCCTGTGCACCTGTGGGCATGACGCAGCGTCCACAAACAAAAGGACGTCAGTACGAAGAATGTACTGAGCATGTAAAGCATGAGCAACATCAATAAATAAGCATCATGAACAACATATGTAATAGCATAGGAGGGGGAGACAATAATATCATCGTCATAGCACTTACCTGCCTTTCGTAGGACTTTCTATTTTTCATACGTATTTGTACACCTACGTCATCATCCGTATTCCATAATAGTACTCGTACCATACTTGTGCTCATATTCGTATACATGTCCTTATTCGTATTCTTATACATAATCTTATCACATTCATATTCATATTATATACATAGTCATTTCATATACATAGCATTTACATAGGATCGGTGTTTCATACATACTTGGCCAACCAAGGCTCAAGGTTACTCATACCTGGCCCTACCAAGGCTTCAGGGTTATCCGTACCGTCTGCAGAGGTGTGCGCGCGTTTCGTAATCGTATACATACTTTATACATATTCATATACATATATCCTACCCGGCGTTATAAGCTCGGGGTGTCATTATAGCCCTTCATAGGCACATGTAAGTATAATAGCCCGTAGGCACCTTTAACATCATTATTATTATCATCGTCATCACTATCATCATCATTTTCGCTACATCTATATCTTATGCTTACTCGTCATATGGGGTGCGTAGTACAATCGTAGCACATATCGAGGATCGTGAGCTTATGAGCTCGGAGTATCAATCATTTGGATACAACATACTCATATAGAGGATTTAAGAGTTTGGCCAAGGAACCATGCCTTATGAAAGAAGGGTTAGCCTTACATACCTTTTCGTCGGACTATTCTACACTTGCACGCTTCCTTCCAATGCTAGCGTCTATACCTTCATTAATATCATAACAATGGCCATTAGTCATTCACATTATCCACATTATCTAGATTCCTTAATTTGCCTCTAATTCACCCATATTCGTGGTTATAACATCCAACTTCGTCCATTCGTCTAAAGTGTCTAGTTCATTATTTTAGTACCTTTTATAATGCATTCATATCACAACACAACAACATTCATGATTCAATTCAAACTATTCCTCAAAATGTCACTATTCATCATTCAGGACCTACTTGACCATATTTTCCACAATCCATGTATTTCAACTCTTCAATACCTTAAACATCATGTAAAAATCATGAATCTTACCTTAGAGGTTGTAGGAACAAGCTTTGGTTAATAATACTCCACTTAAAGCAAAACCCTAGTTTTTCTCCATTTGGATTTCTTGACCTAGATGATCTTTGATGATGTTCTTACTCTTGATTCACCTTGTTTTATGTTGTTGATCCTCAAATATCCTTGAAAAATTGTATAATAAATGTAGAGAGAGGTTTTAGAGAGAAGTGGTGTAATGTTGTAATGAAATAAAACAAGTGTTGGTCCCTTTATTTAATGACTTGCAAAATCTGTGCTGAGGTGAACAGTGGTCGTCCATCATGGTTTACGACCCGTATTGCAGTTTACGGACCGTCCCTCGCGATCGTCTTTAACCATTTCCAGAACCAGAAGCTTTGACTGCTTGGATGGTGATTTACGACCATGGTTTACGGGCCGTAAATCACTTTACGGTCCGTCCTCCAGGTCGTATTTTACCATTTCTCGGCTGGCAGAAAGTTGAAGCCTTGCATGGCAGTTTACGACCTGCTAGTTTACGGACCGTATACCAGTTTACGGTCCGTCCTAACACTTTACGACCACTGGGCAGTTGCAATTCTGCAACTTTCCATATTTCTTAGACTTCTCATTTTAATCACCCACGTCCATGCACATGCATTTGCTCACCTTATATCTCATGTTAATTTAGCCAACTTTCTCATCTCACATCGGATACCTTCGAAATCTCGCCTAAGGTCATCAAACGTCGTTTCTTGCTCATGGACATCATGCACTCATACTTATCACTAGTTCGTTCACTTACGTACCAACGAAATTTTTTTCCGAGGTGTAACATTTTTCCCCTTTTAAGAACATTCGTCCCCGAATGTTAAAGTGCTCGGGAATTCTACAAAAATTTTGCCAGAGTTTCCCTTATAATATGGCGCTACCATCCTGCCACAACAACCCATAATATCGATGCCACACAGGGCCACAACATAACAACATAAAATTTTGGCCACATATGACCCAAAAGCATAAAAGGAAAATATACATACCTTATGATCTCGACGTCTCATCTTGGGCTTCTTCCAAGGGCTGAAATAAATGTGGGTATTTGGATCGCATACTTTCTTCTGCTTCCCATGTCATCTCCTCTCGTTTACTGCTTCTCTATAGAACCTTAACCGAGGCCACCTTTTTGTTTCTAAGCCTCCGTACTTGCCTGTCTAATATGGCAATGGGTACCTCTTCATAAGTCAATTTCTCTGTCACTTGCACATCGTTTACTGGGACGATCCTAGTGGGATCTCCAACACATTTTCGAAGCATCGAGACATGAAATACTGGATGGACTGACTCCAATTCCGGAGGTAGATCTAACTCATAGGCCACTTTGCCTATTTTGCACACAATCTCATATGGTCCAATATACCGGGGACTAAGCTTCCCCTTTTTGCCAAATCTCATAACGCCTTTCATTGGCTACACTTTCAAGAATACCCAATCCTTCACTTTGAACTCCAAGTCTCTTCGACGATTATCCGCATAGGACTTCTGATGACTTTGGGCTGCTAACAACCGATCTTGTATAAGCGTGACTTTCTCTATAGCTTGCTGGACCAAGTCTGGCCCTATCAATTTAGTTTCTCCGGTTTCAAACCACCCAATTGGGGATCTACACTTTCGCCCATATAAAGCTTCATATGGTGCCATTTGAATGCTGGAATGATAACTATTATTGTAAGCAAATTCATTGAGTGGCAAATGATCATCCCAATTTCCTCGAAAATCTATCATACATGCTCGTAACATATCCTCAAGAGTCTGAATAGTACGTTCAGCTTGTCCATCGGTCTGGGGATGAAATGCCGTGCTAAGGCTAAGTCGGGTCCCTAAACCCTCTTGGAAGGACCTCCAAAACTTAGCTGTAAACTGAGTCCCTCTGTCAGAGATAATAGATACCAGGACGCCATAGAGTTTTACTATCTCTTTAAGATAAAGCTTCGCATAATCTTCTGCCTCATAAGTTGTCCTGACCGGTAAGAAAGGAGTTGACTTGGTGAGTCTATCCACAATCACCCATATGGAATCATACTTACGTCGAGAACGGGGTAAGCCTGAAATGAAGTCCATGTTAATCACTTCCCACTTCAAAGTTGGGATTTCTATAGCTTGCAACGATCCACCCGGCTTTTGGTGTTCAATCTTCACTTGTTGGCAATTAGGACACTGAGCTACAAATTTCGCTATATCTTTCTTCATCCCATTCCACCAATATATAGACTTAAGATCATGATACATCTTCGTCGCTCCGGGGTGAACAGAATAACGGGAACTATGAGCTTCTCTCAAAATCTGGTGGCGTAAACTTGCCACATCGAGAACACATAATCTTCCTCTACATCGGAGAACTCCGTCTCCTGAAATGTCAAATGATGACTCGTTTTTTTGAGGGAGTGTATTTCTGTACTGCATTAGCATGGGATCCTCATATTGTCGCTCTTTCACTTCTGCTACTAGCGACGAGACTGCTGTATTCTGGATAGTAGCTCCGCTGCTACCTGAGTCCACTACTCGGACTCCTAGACAAGCTAACTATTGAAGCTCACGGGCCATCTCTTTCTTTTCTGGTCGTACATCACTTAGACTTCCCATCGACCTACGGCTAAGAGCATCAGCCACCACATTTGCCTTTCCGGGGTGGTACAGGATTTCAACATCATAATCTTTTAGCAACTCTAGTCGTCGTCGTTGCCGCAAATTCAACTCTTTCTGCTTGAAGATGTATTGAAGACTCTTATGATCTGTGTAAATATCCATGTGGACACCATATAAGTAATGTCTCCATATCTTTAATGCATGGACCACCGCGGCCAATTCTAAGTCATGGGTAGGATAATTCTGCTCATGTTTCCGCAATTGCCTTGAAGCATACACAATCACTTTGCCATGTTGCATCAACACACAGCCTAGCCCAACACCTGAAGCGTCGTAATACACAACGTATCCTTCCAATCCCTCTGGAAGTGTCAGAACTGAGGCAGAAGTCAACCGACCCTTTAACTCTTGGAAACTACGTTCACAAGCATCTGTCCATCGAAACTTGGCTGATTTCTGTGTCAACTTTGTGAGTGGTGTAGAAATAGAGGAAAAGCCTTCAACGAATCTCCTGTAATAACCTGCTAAGCCCAGAAAGCTACGAACCTCTGTAGGAGTTGTGGGTCTTGGCCAAGTCTTCACGGCCTCAATCTTTTGACTATCCACTCGAATACCATCGACTGCCACAATATGCCCTAAAAATGCCACTGAGTTCAACCAGAACTCACATTTTGAAAACTTTGCAAACAATTCTCGAGTTCGAAGAACTCCAAGGACAATACGCAAATGATCCGCATGTTCTGCTTCGGATCTAGAATACACCAAAATATCATCAATGAATACGATTACAAATAAGTCCAGAAAGGACCTGAACACATTATTCATCAAATCCATAAATACCGCTGGCGCATTAGTTAGCCCAAATGACATCACCCGGAATTCAAAATGACCATATCTCGTTCTGAAGGCTTTCTTAGGGATATCTTTCTCCCTAACTCTCACTTGATGATACCCAGACCTCAAATCAATCTTTGAAAACCATTTGGCGCCTTGCAATTGATCAAACAAGTCATCAATCCTTGGGAGAGGATATTTATTCTTAATCGTTACTTTATTCAATTGCCTATAATCAATTCACATTCTTAGGGAGCCATCTTTCTTTCGGACGAACAATACGGGCGCTCCTCACGGGGATGAACTAGGCCTAATGAAGCCTTTATCAAGCAAGTCCTTTAATTGCTCCCTCAACTCTTTCAATTATGCGGGTGACATTCTATATGGAGGAATAGATATAGGTGTGGTGCCTAGCAACACATCAATGGTAAACTCAATCTCCCGTTCGGGAGGAAGGCCTGGAAGCTCTTCCGGGAACACATCCGGAAATTCGTTCATTACGGGAACTGACTGAAGAGTCGGCGATTCAGCTTCTACATCTTGAACTCGCACTAGATGATAAATACATCCTTTCGTGATCATCTTCCTTGCCTTTAGATTGGAAATAAATCTACCTTTTGGTGATGCCGCATTCCCTTTCCATTCTAAGACTGGTTCTCCCGGAAACTGGAAACGAACCATCTTCATTCTACAATCAACATTGGCATAACAAGAAGCCAAGCAATCCATGCCCATAATGACGTCAAAATCTACCATTTCTAGCTCATGCAAATCAATCATGGTACGACAGTCACAAATCATAACTACACAATCTCTATATACTCGGCTAGCTATTACTGATTCAACCACGGGTGTAGACACCTCAAAAGGTTTGATCGACTCCGGCTCGACTATAAATTGACCTGCAATATAAGGAGTAACATATGATAACGTGGAGCCCGGATCAATCAAAGCATATACATCATGAGAGAATACCGATAATATACTTGTGACCACGTCAGGAGAAGACTCTAGATCTTGGCGTCCAGCCAAGGCATAAATACGGTGCTGAGGGCCGCTAGTACTAGGAGCTCTGCCTCTACCTCTACCATGGCTGACTGGCGCATGTGAACCTGGCCCCGTAGGACGTACAGATGCCGAAGATCCAGCTACCGACCCTGATGGTTGGGTCCTACCTCTACCATGTACTGAGGGGCAATCACACATAATATGGCCTGGTCGACCACATGAATAGCAAACATCTGAACCCAATCGACATTGACCCAATGCGACTTCCCACACTGGGAACATCGTGGTATAGGTGGCCTTGACTGGCCTGAATCACCTCTAAACTGGGACCCCGAATAACTCTGACTCGGCCCGGGATGAGTAGATCTATCAAGGCTCTGGCCTGAAAACCGTGGAGGTGCACTGGTCATAGAATAACCTGAATGTCTAGGGAACTATTGCCTGTGTCCGCCTCTGGACTCACTCATTGGGCCCGAAGATCTGGCCCTCTTGCTATGTCCCCGACCTTGCTCACGCTCACTTCTTCGCTGTTGTAGGCTTTCCTCTAAGTTCTGAGCATGTGCCTGAATGCATGCAATATCCATACCGTCCTGAAGGGACGCAGTCAAGCATTTGTCCATCAGATGGGGCCCTAGGCCCTTTACAAATCGGTGTACCCTGTCGCCCATATCTGCTACCATGGCCGAAGCATACCTGGCCAAGGAGATAAAACGGAGGCTATACTCTAGGGCACTCATACTGCCTTGCCTCAAATTTAAGAATTTATCGGCCCTAGCTTGCCGAACTTCTGGGGGCATATAATGACGGAGAAAAGCATCAACAAACTCTTGCCATACCGGGGGAGGTGCATTTGCTCCCCGTGAAACCATCCATACCGTATACCACTGAATCGAGACATCTCTCAATCTATATGACGCTAACTCCACTGACTCGGTGTCCGAAACATGTATCAACCGGAGCGTCCTTAGAATACCATCAATAAAGTCCTGGGGATCCTCCTCCGGTTTTGACCCAAAGAATTTCGGAGGGTTCAAAGTAATGAAATCACGGGCTCTTGCACTAACAGCCCTATCACCATACCCTGAATTGTGCCTCTAAGCTTGGGTCGCAACCAATTGAGTCAATAAAGTAATGTCCTCTTTTACATCTTGGCCCGAAACATTTGGTGGAGGAGCTGGAGGTGCTGGAGCTGGGGCTGAGGCTTCCTCACGCTCCTCAGAGACGGGCACTGTCTGGATGACTGAGATTGAGCCGCACCCTAGGACTCACTTTCCTCTACTACCGGTGGCGGTGCTTTCTTAGCCCGCTTCTATGCCACCGTCTTTCCCTTTTGGGCTGCCGTAGTCTTTCCCTTTTTAGGCATCTCTGAAATACACAACACACGATTTAGGAGCAAGAATTTCCTATATCATAGCTCTATCGCACGATTCTTATGAAGAAAGAAGGTCATTTATTCCTAAAATGTCCGCTGCTTCTTGTTTATAAGTGTGGCGCGCAACACACCCATAACCAAGACTCTACTAGACACGGCTCGTAGACACACCCTAGGACTGAACTGCTTTGATACCACTTTTGTCACGACCCGACTCGGGGCCGCGACAAGCACCCGGTGCTAGCCCACTCGGGCACCCTCTTAGCTTACTCTTATGCTTACATCTAGGTGAGCCACATAATTATACATGCATTTCCATTCATTCGTCAACTAGTCCCATTTGGACAACAGCACATTCATATCATCATAGGCATCTATGCCACATCAATGTAAATGGGCCAACGTGGCCGACAAAATGATATACAAAACATAGGCCGACAAGGCCAAACACATCTACCCATACACACACATGTCTACGAGCCTCTAAGAGTATAACATATCACATTAGCGGGACAGGACCCCGCTATGCCCATAATTATATACACAAAATAATGAGTACCCAAAAGATATGGCTCCGAAGGAAATGGAGCTCTCTATGTAATCTCCGAATAGGCAGATATGGATCAAGTCTGTCTCCCTGTGCACCTGCGGGCATGACGCAGCGTCCACAAACAAAAGGACGTCAGTACGAAGAATGTACTGAGCATGTAAAGCATGAGCAACATCAATAAATAAGCATCATGAACAACATATGTAATAGCATAGCAGGGGGAGACAATAATATCATCGTCATAGCACTTACCTGCCTTTCGTAGGACTTTCCATTTTTCATACGTATTTGTACACCTACGTCATCATCCGTATTCCATAATAGTACTCGTACCATACTTGTGCTCATATTCGTATACATGTCCTTATTCGTATTCTTATACATAATCTTATCACATTCATATTCATATTATATACATAGTCATTTCATATACATAGCATTTACATAGGATCGGTGTTTCATACATACTTGGCCAACCAAGGCTCAAGGTTACTCATACCTGGCCCTACCAAGGCTTCAGGGTTATCCGTACCGTCTGCAGAGGTGTGCGCGCGTTTCGTAATCGTATACATACTTTATACATATTCATATACATATATCCTACCCGGCGTTATAAGCTCGGGGTGTCATTATAGCCCTTCATAGGCACATGTAAGTATAATAGCCCGTAGGCACCTTTAACATCATTATTATTATCATCGTCATCACTATCATCATCATTTTCGCTACATCTATATCTTATGCTTACTCGTCATATGGGGTGCGTAGTACAATCGTAGCACATATCGAGGATCGTGAGCTTATGAGCTCGGAGTATCAATCATTTGGATACAACATACTCATATAGAGGATTTAAGAGTTTGGCCAAGGAACCATGCCTTATGAAAGAAGGGTTAGCCTTACATACCTTTTCGTCGGACTATTCTACACTTGCACGCTTCCTTCCAATGCTAGCGTCTATACCTTCATTAATATCATAACAATGGCCATTAGTCATTCACATTATCCACATTATCTAGATTCCTTAATTTGCCTCTAATTCACCCATATTCGTGGTTATAACATCCAACTTCGTCCATTCGTCTAAAGTGTCTAGTTCATTATTTTAGTACCTTTTATAATGCATTCATATCACAACACAACAACATTCATGATTCAATTCAAACTATTCCTCAAAATGTCACTATTCATCATTCAGGACCTACTTGACCATATTTTCCACAATCCATGTATTTCAACTCTTCAATACCTTAAACATCATGTAAAAATCATGAATCTTACCTTAGAGGTTGTAGGAACAAGCTTTGGTTAATAATACTCCACTTAAAGCAAAACCCTAGTTTTTCTCCATTTGGATTTCTTGACCTAGATGATCTTTGATGATGTTCTTACTCTTGATTCACCTTGTTTTATGTTGTTGATCCTCAAATATCCTTGAAAAATTGTATAATAAATGTAGAGAGAGGTTTTAGAGAGAAGTGGTGTAATGTTGTAATGAAATAAAACAAGTGTTGGTCCCTTTATTTAATGACTTGCAAAATCTGTGCTGAGGTGAACAGTGGTCGTCCATCATGGTTTACGGCCCGTATTGCAGTTTACGGACCGTCCCTCGCGATCGTCTTTAACCATTTCCAGAACCAGAAGCTTTGACTGCTTGGATGGTGATTTACGACCATGGTTTACGGGCCGTAAATCACTTTACGGTCCGTCCTCCAGGTCGTATTTTACCATTTCTCGGCTGGCATAAAGTTGAAGCCTTGCATGGCAGTTTACGACCTGCTAGTTTACGGACCGTGTACCAGTTTACGGTCCGTCCTAGCACTTTACGACCACTGGGCAGTTGCAATTCTGCAACTTTCCATATTTCTTAGACTTCTCATTTTAATCACCCACGTCCATGCACATGCATTGCTCACCTTATATCTCATGTTAATTTATCCAACTTTCTCATCTCACATCGGATACCTTCGAAATATCGCCTAAGGTCATCAAACGTCGTTTCTTGCTCATGGATATCATGCAGTCATACTTATCACTAGTTCGTTCACTTACGTACCAACAGAATTGTTTTCCGAGGTGTAACATATATAGAATAAACTTAGTCATCTGTTGGCTAATGTCCAACAAGTATGACCTCTGTTGCAATAAGTTACTAATTTATTGGACAATGTCCAACAAGTATGACACCTGTTGCAACAACCCAGTCACCTGTTGCATTTCATGATTTAGGATCATTTTAATATATCTACTTTTTTGTTGTAGGTTGTGCACCCGTGGCTTGTCCCAACACTACGAGAGTTGGAGATGCCATTCCTTGTTACTTTTGTGCCTTTACAATATGTTCCTGATAAAATGATTGAAGGGTTGAAATTAGAATTGGCTGGAGTGACAGCTATCAAAAGAGAATCAATTGTGGTGGTGTTGTTGATAGTGGTCAACCTGTTGTTGATGATGTTGCGACAGAAATTGCCAGAGAAAAAATAATAGATGAAGATGTTGATGTTGGTAGAAAAACTCCAATTGGTGGTGATATTGGTGGACAAACTCCAATTGGTGGTGATGTTGGTGGACAAACTCCAATTCGTGGAGATGTTAGTTGTGGTGGATTTGGTGGTAGATTTTCCTTTGTTGGTACCGGCATATCGAAATGTGCTTGTGAATGCACCTCTTGCAAGCGGCGAATGGATGATTTGATAAAAAATGTTGAGGAGTTGGTGTAGGCACAAAAAGACAAATTCAGCTTTACAGAGTTTGTTATCCAAGAGAGGTGTTAATCCATCCGAGAAGCTGACCTCACCCTATACTCCTATTCGCATTCACAAGAAGGGAAAAATAATTTTCAAGGCACTTGCCGATATTAGGTCAAGGAAATCTGCTACACCCCACAAGGCAGTTGTTGATGTTAATCTTAAAAAGGTAAATGTGTACAAGCATGCAGATGCTCAAAAACTGAAATAGATTGAAAAATTCGTCAATGCCAAGAAGAGCAAGGGTACGATTTATTCAATGCATGAATTTAAGGCCGAAGACTTCAAGACAATGACAAGCATGGGAGATAGGTGGCTGAGCAGTGTAAGTTTCAAAACAACACTTATTTTTGTTGAAACAGGTCTTATTTTGGTTGTATTAGTTGCAACAAGTTATATATTTGTTGCAACAAGTGTTCCACTTGTTGCGACAAGTAACCTACTTGTTGCAACAACTCACGTAGTTATTGGAGATTGCTTACAGCAGTTGGGTGAAACAGAGCCAAACTGAAGAAATCTCCAACAACTAAGTGAGTTGTTGCAACAACTAGATTACTTGTCACTTGTTGCAACACCTCACTTAGTTGTTCAAGTGACTGAACTTTCTTATGCGTTAATGTAGTATGAAGATGAAATTATGCTGCTAATGCGTGTGAGGCAAATCACTTTCACTGAGCACTATGCTTCCATAGATATAATCTTGGATCTCAACTTCTACAATATTATGCTCAAGCGATACAAAGAGTTGTCGGATGAAAGCACACAACCGGAAGCTATTCCATTCAAGCAAATGCTTGATGATTTTATATGGGATGATGATGTTATCACTTATTGTAGAGGTACTATCCTAGCTAGAGGTGCTCGCGAATGGGTTGGTGCCAAAAGGGTGCTTACTATCATGAACATAAATGTCAGACAGTTTGTCACCCTCGAATTCATAATTGAGGAGGGGGTGATAAATGTTTATGACTGCAACCTCCCACAAATCCAAGATGATGAGTTCTTCATGCACATCCAGCCAATCATTGAATTATGGCCGAAGCTACTGAAACAGAGTGGCATGTTTGAACACTTTCCTGAAAAGCTGCTCAACGAAGCTTGGGAATTTGTGCGGAAGGAGAATCTCCCCCGCAATGAAATTGCAATGGCATGCGGATCGTACTCACTTTCTTTTATTAAGCACTTGCTTACCGACACTAATGACCTCTTTCTTCGTTCTTGGCGGTGGTAGTTCTTGGATTGCTTTAATCTTAGTGGGATATAACTCAATCCCATGACGGCTGACTATGAACCCTAGTAATTTTCCAGCAGGCACTCCAAATGCGTATTTTTCAGGATTCAACTTCAAATCGTACTTGCGGAGTCTGTCAAAGAATCTTCTTAAATGTTTGAGGTGGTCCTCACCCACTCGGGATTTGATGACGACGTCAATCATATACACCTCAATCTCCCTATGCATCATTCATGAAAAATGGCGGTCATGACCCTCATGTAAGTAGTGCCGACATTATTGAGTCCAAAAGGCATTACCTGGTAATGATACACTCCCCATGGTGTGATGAACACCGTCTTTCGAGCATCTTCTTCAATAACCCGCGTAACAATCCACAAAAGATTGCACCTCATGCTTGGTGCAGTTATCAACAAGTATGTGAATATTTGGAAGTGGGAAATTATCCTTTGGGCTAGCATGGTTAAGATCATGGTAGTCCACACAAATCCTTATTTTCCCATCTTTCTTTGGTACCGGGACTATGTTTGCCAACTATGTCGGGTACGGTGTCACCTCAACAACCCTTGACTGAATCTGTTTTTCTACTTCTTCTTTAATTCGGATGTTGACATCAGGCTTAGGCTGCATGATTTTCTGTTTTACCGGGGCAAATCCTTCAAGGATAGGCAACCTATGGTCAACAATGTTCGTACTCAAACACGGCATGTCAGCGTATGACCAAGTGAAGACATCTTCATACTCTTTTAGCAGACTCCGATACCCTTCTTTCTCAGCTTCTATCAAGTATAAACTTATTCAAGTTTCCCGAACCAACTCTTCATTTCCTAGATTAATTGCCTCTGTTTCCTCTAGGTTTTCCATTGGTCTGTTCTCGTATTCTTCTTCGACATCTATCAACTCTTCCGATTCTGTTATCCCTTCTTCTTGATCGTCATTTGTCATTTTTACTTGTTTCGTAACATCCCATGACATTATTTGTGGCCTCTGTATTATTACTGTAAATTAAAATAACACGGTTATTAATTATGTAAAAGAAATTTTAATTGCGTATATATATATATATATATATATATATATATATATATATATATATATATATATATATATATATATATATATATATATATATATATATTATCTTAATCTGGACTTTGTCCAGTCATGAATCTTGTTATATTGTTCATCTCTTTCTTTTAACCTTTGTTCTTAATAACAATCTTCTTTAACCACACCCCGGTAACCACGGACAACATCATCCTTTATTATTTGGACATTAAAACGGCCTCTTTAAAACCTAGGAATTTACAGGTTAATCCATCGAGGTTATTAAGAAGTTAAGAGAATAACCATATACTAAAAATAACAGATTCATGATGATGAGAAAGTAATTACTTAAACATAATAATCACAAAATAATTTACATAATAGGGAGATTAGTACAGAAAACATAATAAATAAACTTACATGGTTTGAAGAAGGAGAGAGGTTTCCCTTTCGGGGAACCCCAAAAACGACTACTTCACACTAAGGGGTAGTTATGAAAAACTTAATACTAATTTACAATAGGAGTTTATATTACACAGGTTTTTGACTGGGCAAGGGATTGGAGCATTTGATGAAAGAGAAGGGGAATATGGAAGTTTTCTAGAGAGAGGTGCTCTTGTTGATGATTTACAATAGTAAATTTAGTCATAAATTTTAGTGAAAAAATACAAGAAAATAATAAAGATATCACTAGAATATTAGAGGTAGTAGCAGCATCTCAGACTAAGCAAAAGAAAACATTCAAAAAATTAGAACAAAATCTAGATTACTTAAAAACACAAGAACTAGAATTAGAAAAGAAAATTCAGACTCTAGTTAATAAATTTAATCTAGAAAAATTACCTACAAAGACAGAAATAGAAAAGTTAGTTAAAGTTATTACAGAAAAACCAAAAGAAATAGAACTAAAAACAACCCACATAGTTTCTAAAATAACGCAACAAGTGGAAGTTTTAACTAGTGACATTAGAGAATTAAAAAAGACAGTAGCTGAACTAAAAGAAATCACTCTTTCATGAGTAGACCAACATTAGTTCAAGAAGAAGCCTCGAAATTAATAGAAAAGTCTACACCTTTACCAGCAGACTATAAATATTATATACCTAATGCCAAATCAGATCAAATAACACTACAACAAAATATTACTATAATTTCATTAATATTAGAAATAATAAAGAAAATAGAAATAATAGTATCAAGGTTAGAATTAATAAGTGAGCGCGTCCGGTTGTTAAGTGAGCAACAAAAAGAGAGAAATAAAGAGACCCCCAAAAACAAAGAAGTTGAAGAATTAATAGAACAATTGAAGAAGGTTGAAATAACACCTCAAAAAGAAAAAGTTAACGTAATTAAGAAACCACAAAAATGGACTTTCTTTCAGCTAGACCAAGAGGAGAAGGAGGATCAGAAAGGCAAGGACAAGAGAGACCCAGAGCAAGTTTTTCAGATAATAGAATAGGTAATAATTTCTTATCAAGAATTTTAAGTAGAAGAACACCAGAAGAAAACAATCAACAGCTAAGTGAGGTAATAGACGTAGATAGAGATATACAAATTTTCCAACAAAACCAATTAAAACTATTAAATCCAAAAACCTTATATAATATAGGACAATTCTCAAGTACAAAACAATTATATAGACATTAAAGAGAAGAACAATTATCAGCCATAGGAACTAAAGTTACTACAATAAGTCTAATAGACCCAGCGGCTGTAAGATAAATAAAAAATATTGGGAGAAGTTTAATGCATATGGCATTAATAGTAGTAGGATTAAAAGGATTAACTAGAAAGAACTTAGGAACTAAAGTTCTAATAGTAATTTACGACGATAGATGGTCAGACATGAAAAAATCAATAATAGGACTAACGGAGGTAGACATGACAAATAATGGAGGAATCTTTTATATTAGCCCAGATTTTATAATGAATTTAGCAGAATTTGGAAAGCACATAAAAATAGGAATACAAACCAAGGGTTATGAAGAGATGTGTAACGGTAATAATTTATTAATATGCGTAGGATTTCTAGGAAAAATGACTAATAGTAGTAATGCAAAATTTAAAATTAAGGTAGAAGATGTAGTAGAAGTAATGGGACATAGAGGAATAAGACTAATAAAACCCATAAAGATAAATCCTGAAGAATATGCAGGGATGGAATGGAATCTAGAAGATTTTAATAGATAAAAGATTCTACAGCCAGAATCTCACTTGATGTACACTAATTCTAAGGGAGAAACATCTATACGTTTTACTAATTATAATTATACGCCACATAAAGACATAGAAGAAGAAAGCACTCTAGATAAAAATGAAACTACTGAGTCAACCCTTATGAACATAGAATTAATACAAAAAGATTTTGAAGTAGACATAGCTATAGAAGAAGCAAAAAGACTCCAAAAAGAAAACAAAAATATGCTTTTTAGATGTAAAGGGTGTAAGTTAGGAGAACTAATAATAGAAGAAACCATAAGTCATTTTAAATTATGTGAAGCTCGAATTGATAATTGGGGATATAAAGTAGAACATATATACCAAAAGAAATCAGACGAATTCGATAAAATATTAGAAGATATGCAATATAGTGATGACAAAATAGAGGTAGACTCAATAATAAGCCAAAAAGAATTAATGGAATCAAATGCATCTAGTTCTAGTCCATTTCAAAGAACAACAGGAGAACAATACACAGTGGACACAAGCATAGGAAATGTACCTAGAAGAAGAGTTTTTAGAACAACAGGAGAACTTGTAGACAATGTTAAACCATCAGGAAAAAGAATGCCTATAGAAGAACCTATTATTCTTCAAGAAGGAGGTAACAAAAGTAAAATATTAAATATAGCAGCATATGATCCACAAAGATGGAATTTAGTAATAGATCTTTGGAAAGGAATAGTAGTAGCAGACTATATAAAAACATATAGTGATACAGACACAGAAAAAATGTATAAATATTTAGAAACTTTTTTAGGAGAATCAGCCAAAGCTCTATGGGAAGCTTATAAAGAAAATTTTCCAATGGAATTTCAACACTTAGTAGCTATGGGAGCAAATACATATAACTTTACTAATAAAATACATACTTTAATTACAGGGAAAGACCCAAATAGTGGATTATTGGTACTACAGATAAATGCGGTAATAAAATTAGAACAACTAAGCATAAGTAGTTGGTTTTATATTAAGAAATTTTTAAACGATTATTTTTACTACTGTACTATTAGTGGAAATGCATTTGATCAAGAGTTAGGTAAAAAATTATTTAATAAACTACCAGGAGCCTTAGGAAGAGAAATAGAAGATAGATGGAATAAGAGAGACGGAGTAGTGCAAAATCCTAATCTAAAATGGTCTATAGGACATAGAATACAACATATAATGAATATACTACAAGAGAAATGCACCCATATACAAATACAAAAACAACTAAAACAAAATGAAATGAACTTTTGTAAAAGCGTAGTTTACACTACACAAAGCTATGATAAAAACAATTACAAAAAGAAAAAGCATAAAAAATACATAACACATTATAATAGAAATTATCCTCAATATAATAGAAATAAATATTATCTTAGAAAATCAGCAGCCAAAAAACCTTATTTAGACAGAAATAGGCATGTAAGAAAATATCGAACAGAAAGGAATTATAAAAATAAACTGGAATGCTTTACTTGTGGAAGTGTAGAACACTTAGCAAATACATGTCCAAAAAGAATAAATAATAAGACAAGAAATTCTCAGTTAATTGAAGATTTTCAAGAAACGTTAATAAACGTAGACGAATATATGTCAGACACAGAGAGTATATATTCTATAGTAAGTGTAGACACTGAAGAAAAAATCAAAACAGACTCGTCAGACTCAGAAGCAGAAGAATTAATCAATGAAATAGGATTAGAAAATCTAGACTTAGAAGCAATAGATATATAACGGAAGACTGTAACCATGAGTTCGAACGAAATAAGGGATTTGATAGTAATGCATGTTTCTTTTGTAATTGGTATCCTAGTAGAGACAAAAAAGCTAAATGTAAAAATTGTTATATAGAAGGATGTACAATGTGTTTAGAAAAAATATTTAAGACAAAAATAAATAAAGAGGAAACTCATAAGAAAATTTTAGACCCTACTATTAATCTAAGAATAATGACATTAGAAACAAGAATAAATGAATTAGAAACTAGATTATGTAACCTAGAAAAAAGAAAACAAAAAGAAGTAGATAGTGAAGACGAAGAAATAAGATTATCAAATATAAAACCAATAATGAAACCATTAAGAACAATACCAGAAGATTCTCAAGCAGAATTAATGAATATAGAAAACCATGAAACATTAGTATGTAATGAAGATAAAAAATTATGAACAATAAAAATACTTGCAAGAATTAAAATAGATGATTATGAGATAGAAACATTAGCATTAGTAGATTCAGGATGCACAAAGTGCATAATAAACAAAAGAATAGTTCCACCCAATTTAATAAAAATTCTAGAAAAACCAGTTGCAGCCATGCAAATGGATGGAACACATAACATATATAGACATTATGTTCATAAGGCCTACATTAGCTTTGTAAATACATGTTCAGAACTTTACAAACCAAGTTATAAAATGGATAAGATATGGGTAAGAGACCTTAATATAAATGTAGATTTTGTCATAGGATTAGACTTTATGTTACATAATAATGGCAGCTGTATGATTACAAGAGATGGAGTAATTTTCTTAAAAGATATTACTCATACACCGGTACAAGTTCTTAAGACTGAAACTAGAATCCGTCATAAGAAGATCCCTACACTAGATCAACGCAACCTGCAAAAGAAAGAAGATAGTTGTTGTAAAGAGTGTCAAGAAAATAATACATGTTGTAAAGATAAGCCAGAAATAAAAAATTTAACTCTAGAAGAAGAAGAAATTCTAGGAGCAGAGGATTCGTTAGAAAAAGATTATACTTTAATAGACATAGAAACAGAGTTATATAATTTCAAAACAGGAATAGAAAGAATAGGAATAATAAAAAACCAAAAAGGCCTAGATAATATAATAAAAATACTAGATGAAATAGAAATTATAGGAGAAAAACCATTAAAACAATGGAAAAATAATAGGATTGTATGTAAATTAGATATAATAAATCCATACTATATAATTAAAACAGCTTCGATTGAAGCAACAAATCAAGATGTAGAAGATTTTAAAGTACAAATAAAAGAACTATTGGATTTAGGAGTAATACAGAGATCTACTTCTAAACATAGATCTGCAACATTTATGGTAAGAAATCATAGCGAAATAGTAAGAGGAAAAGCGAGAATGATAATAAATTATAAAAGACTTAATGATAATACTAGGACAGATGGATATAAGTTACCAGACAAAACATAATTAATAAATAGAATACAAGGATAGAAAATATTTAGTAAATTCGATTGTAAATCAGGATATTGGCAGGTACGAATGCATGAAGAAAATATAGAATGGACTGCATTCACCTGTCCTGAAGGACATTTTGAATGGTTAGTAATGCCATTTGGATTAAAGACAGCTCCGCCAATTTTCCAAAGAAAAATGGATAGTATATTTGGAGAATATAAAAGGTTTGTATTAGTATATGTAGATGATATACTAGTGTTTAGTAGAGATATTAAAGAACATTTAGGACACCTACAAACAGTATTTAGACTATTTGTAGAAAATGGAATAATAATTAGTAAGAAAAAAATGGAATTATGGAAAAATTATATAAATTTTTTAGGAGTAGTACTAGGAGAAGGTAAGATAAAGTTACAACCTCATATAGCTAAAAAAGCTTTAGAATTGCCAGATAAGTTAGACAATGTTAGGGAATTACAATTTTTTTTTTAGAAATAGTCAATTATGCTAGAAATTTTATAAAAGATTTAGGAAAAATAGCAGGACCATTGTATTTAAAGACTGGATCTAATGGTCAAAAACACTTTAATACTGAAGACATTAAATTAGTACAAAAAATTAAAGAAAAAATAAAAAAACATTCCCAATCTAAACATGCCTCTAGAAATAGACTATCTAATCATAGAAACAGACGGTAGTTTTGAAGGGTGGGGAGCAGAACTAAAACCAAAACCCAATAAATATAGTAACAAAAGTGAAGAAAAGATATGTGCTTATCAAAGTGGTAAGTATAAAGAAAAAGGAAATATTAGTATAGATACAGAGATTTTAGCTGTAATATATGGATTAAATAGTTTTAGACTATATATCCTAAATAAACCAGAAATACTAGTTAGAACAGACTGCGAAGCTATAGTTAAATTCTATCAAAAGATAAATGATAAAAATAGTAGTAGAAGACGATGGCTAAATTTTTTAGATACCATTTCTATTTATAATTTAAAATTTGAACATATAAAAGGAAAAGATAATAATTTAGCAGACCAATTAAGTAGACTAAAGATTACTGCTAACTAATTTTTTATTTGAACAGCATGAGACCTTCCAGTTCTCAGACAGCAGACAAGGGGAAAGGCATAGCCTCAACCCAAGACACATACAGACAGACAGTATTAGGTAACCTTCATTTTAGACCTACATCTTTATTAGAGAGAAATACTATGGAAAGAATACAATTCGGAGCCAATAACTTAGTAGCTTTCCAGCCATCAGATTGGACTTTTAAAGTATTAGCAGAATACATAATAGACAGACAACAAAGATCTTAGTGGATAATTTATGGATTTCGCATAATAGAAAAGACTCTAAACATTTTGTAGCTACTATAAATTCTCTTTGTCAGTATTTTACAGATCGAAATTTAGACAAAAAATTTAAATTTTATGTTGTAGTCCACGGTAAAACTAATGGTGTTTTTCAAACTTGGATAGAAGTTGTAGAATCAATTAAAGACATAAGAAAACCTCTTTTTAAAGGATTTAATGATTTCACTGAAGCGTTAGTCTATGCTAGAGGAGTATTGGGTCCAAACTACTATATTTCTCCAGCTCTCAGACGAAACCCAGACAAAATCCCTCAGTATAATGTACAAAAAGACACAGACAAGATAATTTTTTGTGATCACTGTTCTACTATGACTGAAGTGGTCACGAGATTAAACCAACAGAAAGAGACATTGGTTCAAGAAAAAATGAAACTCTTGGACCAAGTGAAGACATTAGAACAGAGACTACAAGCGGTTAAGTTCGAATTGGTGCAATCTCAGAGTTCTCCATCTCAGACAAAAATGGTTGAGACGGGTGTGCATTCCCCAATGAATGCAGTCAGACCCACTGTATCGGGTAAGGATACAGCTAGTCCGGTTCAAACGGTAGCCAGTAAAGACTCATCAAATCTGTTGATGGCTGTCACTTTGCCAAAAAGTGAAGATGAGGGATGTTCAAGACGGAGACTACCAAAGACACTTACGCAAGGAGCAACTTCTACAAAGAAAAGCACACTTGCAAAAAAAGAAAAAGAATGAAAAAATAGAAAGTATAGTAAAAGAGACACTAAATTTTTTTTTCCAGACAAAGGAACAAGATAAACATATAGTTAAAAATCCTAGTCCGGATTTATCTCCAAGTCAAGGGATGTCACCAGTCCATAGTTCAGATTTCGAAGGAGATGCTATTAATTTCCAAGACAGTGCATTTCAAGACTCTCAAGATCCAAATGATGTAGACTCAGGCATGAGTTTTGATTCTAATCCAAATGATGTAGACTCAGGCATGAGTTTTGATTCTAATCCAAATGATGTAGACTCAGGCATGAGTTTTGATTCTATTGCACTACATAGTTTAGACACATAAATAATAATAAAAATAAAAATAATTATATATATATATATATATATGTGTGTGTGTGTGTGTGTATGTATGTGAAATAATCAGACAGACGTAGTGGAGGAAATAGTTATGATGAGACAAAAAGCTGAAAGGTTCGTTGAAAAAAGCAACGACTAGCAGACATTTGCAGAAAAAGAAGGCTTTATTAAAAGAAACTTTAATAAAGCAGCCACAGTAAATGGACAGATCAGCTAACAGACGAGTAAATAAAGTATCTTTTGAAAAAGTTCACGTGACGATGGGGCCCAAAGAGCACCCGACTGAACTCAAGAGATTCTTTAGCATTTTGAAATCCGGAGTTAAAATCCGCCAGACGCCTATAAATAGCAACATTTGTGGAGAAGCAAAGACATCATCAACAAGAGCACCTCTCTCTAGAAAACTTACATATTCCCCTTCTCTTTCATCAAATGCTCCAATCCCTTGCCCAGTCAAAAACCTGTGTAGTATAAACTCCTATTGTAAATTAGTATTAAGTTTTTCATAACTACCCCTTAGTGTAAAGTAGTCATTTTTGGGGTTCCCCGAAAGGGAAACCTCTCTCCTTCTTCAAACCATGTAAGTTTATTTATTATGTTTTCTGTACTAATCTCCCTATTATGTAAATTATTTTGTGATTATTATGTTTAAGTAATTACTTCCTTATCATCATGAATCTGTTATTTTTAGTATATGGTTATTCTCTTAACTTCTAAATAACCTCGATGGATTAACCTGTAAATTCCTAGGTTTCAAAGAGGTCGTTTTAATGTCCAAATAATAAAGGAAGATGTTGGCCGTGGTTATCGGGGTGTGGTTAAAGAAGATTGTTATTAAGAACAAAGGTTAAGAGAAAGAGATGGACAATATAACAAGATTCGTGACTGGACAAAGTCCAGATTAAGATAAAAAAAGAAGAAGTATTGTTCACTGATAAGAAAATTAATTATAACTACATGATAAGAATAAATATAGGAGTGAGGAAGTACCGAGTAGGATTGTTAAAATTTATATATATATATATATATATATATATATATATATATATATATATATATATATATAGATATATATAGGTATAGTAAAACGCTTTTTGTCTTTATTATAAACTTTGAGGCGTTTTCATTGAAATTTAAAAAGAGTGATACAAACTGTGGTCCTAACTCGGAGTGGAACATCGAGGCATTAAAGTTATTAAACAACATGTAAATACAAAACATGAAAAGGCGATAAGTCGGGCCTCAAAGCCGACTTTCACCATTTTTCTGAAAATGAGCATTCTTTCTATCGCAGAGTGAACAACGGGGTAGAAGTCCATCCGCTTGTTGTCTCTCCTGGTTTGGCATGGTGAATCTCTAATGCTTCAAAGCATTCTTCAATGATGGTTGCGAATTATTCTTCCCAAAACAACGTCCTTAAGCCCTCTTCTGGATCCTCGCTGTTGTGACCCAATTGGCATGCTGTGAAGGACTGATATAGATGAGGGAACGACTTTCTCATTTCAATGGGACCTCTCGGCCCATATTCTGCTTCTTTTCTTCTGCCTCACATGGCTCGTATCCAACCCCAAATCGATATTTCCCATTTTTTATACTCACTGGTTCTTTAATTCCTTGTAAATTCTTTCCCAGACCTTTCCCGGGCTCAAACCCACTCTTTAAAATAGTTGTAGCAACCATTTTGTAGACCAGTTGCATAGGGGTATCTTCATCATCTCCCCTACGATCTATCATGGCCAGTTTAACGGTGTGAAAATCAGCTCCAACTGGTGACTTCTTTATGACTGGTACAGAGTTGTCCGGGTAGTTGTGGACACTTCATTTACTATGAATCACGACTTCTTGATCATCCCATATGAATTTGAGAGACTGGTGTAGCAAATATGCTACAACTCCGGCGGCGTACAACCATGGCCGGCCTAACAATAGGTTATAACTTGATTTGATGTCCATGATGATAAACTCCACTACGAACTCTGCGGGGCCCATTTGTATGTGTAGATCTATTTCTCCAATCGGGTCGCTGGTTGCACCATCATAAGCTTTTACGTTGGTCTGACTCTGACGGATCTTGCTAACATCATACCCGAGTTGTTTCAGAGTCGTCACAGGGCATACATTCAACCCAGCTCCTCCGTCAATCAACACTTGGGGAATAAAATTTTCACGACACTTGACTGTTATGTGCAAGGCTTTATTGTGGGACTTCCCTTCCTTTGGTAATTCATCATCAGAAAATTATAGCCTATGTGCTCGCACAACATACCCCACAATTTCGGCCAATGTTTCACTTGTAATGTCGGAGGGTACTTGGACTTCATCCAAGGCTTTCATTAAAGCTAAGCGATGTTGAGATGAACTGAGTAGCAAGGACATTACCGATATCCTGGCAGGAGTCTTATGCAGGTGCTCAACAATCGAATAATCTTTGACTGACATTTGTCTCCAGAAGTTTTCAGCTTCGCCCTCGGTGATTGTTTTTTTTAGGGTTTTTGCGACATGGCGCTTCGAGCACATGTTCTTTTGGGGCATAACACCTTCGTGACCTGGTCACACCCTAAACCACAACAACCATCTCTTTTTCTTTATTGATCATCATCTGGTGCGGCGTTTTGATCACAAAGGGTGCATTCTCAATTGGTCCTGATGTTTTGAGTATGAATGGCTCGTTATGAATTCGAGCTACTGTTGAGGGATATTTTAGCACGAAAGGCTCTCTTTTGGCTAAGCAGATGTCTCAGACTTCTTTATCAAAGGGCTTAACACTTTTTTTCGCTCCTGTAAAGACAACGAGGCGACGATGCTCTCTAACCCTTCAATATCTGGACGAATTATCGCCGGGCTCTCTTCCCATTCATCACCTCTTTCAATCATGTGGATTTGGTTTTCTCCATGATTTGGGAGCGGATTTGTGTCCACATTCGGAAGTGTTGGTTCCAGGATAAGCTCATGATTGTCAACCATATCCTGTAGTTTGTTCCTTAGGTTTATGCAATATTCGGTGGCATGGCCAACTTGATTAGAATGGTAGGCACAAGTGAAATCCGGCTTGTACCATCGATCCATGGTATTATCAAGTTTTGATGGAACAGTGCTCATTCACCCGGCGTCTCTTATCTTGGCAAATAAACTTGTCCTTGATTCTGACAAAGGAGTGCATGCTCTCATGGTTTTTTTTTGGGGTTCCTCATAGTTTGCTAGCGGAGGCTGGTTTTGGAAAGTCTGGTTTTGTGAAGCTTGGTTATTGGGTGCTGGCATTCGATAATTTGGTCGTGGTGCTCGGTTGCTTGGTGCTGGTATTTGATAATTTGGTTGTGGAGCTTCGTAGCCGGGTTGTGCGTAGCACACAGACATTGGGCTATATTGGGGTGAAGTAGTTATATAGTTGGTTGGTGGAGGTGATTGGTAGTTATCCGAATTTTTGTGGGTCGTCTCTTTTCCTCGGCTTTTCGGGCTAGTAGTTCTAGAAACATAGGCTATATCTTCTCTTTTCCTTTTGCCACCCGCGACACCCGACGCACCTCCTTTGTTTAGTACATTAACAATCCTGCCGGTCTTGAGTCTATCTTCAATATCTTTCCCAACGGCGACTAAGTCTGCAAAGGAACTCTCTTTCATAGTTATCATTTTGTCAAAGCAATCATTTTCTTGGTACCATATGAATGCAGCTACCAGCTCAGCTTCAACCATAGGTAGTTGCACACGCGCCGCTTCGTCTCTCCAGTGACTGGCATATTCTCGGTAGGTTTCTATCACGACCCAAATTCCCATGACCTGGTCTAGACTAGTACAAGAGCGACTATTGACTCATATTACCATTACATTCTACGACTCATCCTCCGTCCTGAGCAAAGTGGGAGGAGGCCTTCCGGATAGGCACCGTGAGTTCCTCTTCACATCAACAAATACCTGAAACAATCTACACCCAAAAAAGGGTGTAGCAAGTGGAATATCAGTACAAACACATGTACTGAGAAAGTATCATATGCCGACAATGGTTAATAGTACATATTGGTAAAGAATTCACGAATAATGATAGTAATCACTACATAAAATCACATATCCCTAAGCATTAGATCACAACTTCAATACAACTCACGTCACAACTAATCTTCGATGAATTATAAGTTGGCCCAAACACCTATATAGATTCTCGACATCTTTACAATTGTTATGAAACCTTTATGTCCACCTCGCTTAACACAATACACTACTAGTCTTAGGCTAATTTAACAGGCACAAATCAACAGTATAAGCCACAAGAATTGAGTCCAAATGTTCATTATTGCCAATGTATAGCACCTAAACCCCATATGATAAGTCTGAGTATAGCCGATACAACCAATCACTATGTTAAGAGTCATTACAATACGATCATCGCAACAGAATCATCACAATCAAATCATCACCACATAATCATCACAATATAATGGCCAAAGTCATAGATGGACCCCTGAACTTGTCCTGATTTTTCATTTAGACTCCCCAACTGAAACGTTGACCATCTGAACCCCCGAACATAAGATAAACTGTGCCATTTGAACCCCTCGTGCCAGCTGGGCACACACGTGAAACTCACTGCTTTAAATAGAGCGTGAGAGACCAAATTTTTTCTTTTTTAAAATTTTTAATCATTAAAAATTAATTTTAACAAAAACTCTATTTAAAAATCTATTTAAATAATTAAAAAAAATTGAAAACCCCAACTCATCCTCTCCGATAGCCCACTTCACCGCCGCCACTGCCGCCGCTGCCTCCTCCGCCGCCGCCGCTTTCTTTTTTAAAATTTTTAATCATTAAAAATTAATTTTAACAAAAACTCTATTTAAAGATCTATTTAAATAATTATAAAAAATGGAAAAACCCAACCCATCCTCTCCGATAGCCCACTTCACCTCCGCCACCGCTGCCTCCTCCACCGCCGCCGCTTTCGTTTTTTAAATTTTTAATCATTAAAATTAATTTTAACAAAAACTCTATTTTAAAAATCTATTTAAATAATTAAAAAAAAAATGAAAACCCCAACCCATCCTCTCCGATAGCCCACTTCACCGCCGCCACTGCCGCCGCTTCTCCACTTCAAAATCTATTTAAATAAATCTCTGAGGAAAAACGACACCATTTTTTTAATTATTTAAATTTTTGAAGCGCCGGCGGGGGCAGCGACGGCAGTGGCGGCGGTGAAGTGCGCTATCGGAGAGGATGGGTTGGGTTCTTCAATTTTTTTAATTATATAAATAGATTTTAAAATAGAGTTTTTGTTAAAATTAATTTTTTTTGTTGACATGGCTTATTTTTTTTTATAACAAGTAAAATGACATGGCTTATTTTTATTGGTCTACTTTTCCATGTCATAGCAAGTGAGCTTCACGCGTGTGCCCAGCTGGCACGAGGAGTTCAAATGGCACAGTTTATCTTATGTTCAGGGGTTCAGATGGTCAACATTTCAGTTGGGGGGTCTAAATGGAAAATCAGGACAAGTTCAGAGGTCCATCTATGACTTTGACCTAATATAATCATCACATACATCTCGACCAAGTCATAATGCAATGCAATGCGATGCCATGCCATGCCATGCCATGCCAATAAGGTGTACACATGTATTTCAGACGGAAATATCGACGCCTCGGTAGAACAACCCAGTATGAGTCGCGAAGTCTAAGTGCCATCCGTCCCGGATCTTTGCCTAACAGACAGACGGGACCCTAGCTAATTGCTCACAGGGGGAGTCTCACCGGTACCACCCTGGGGGACCCGCAGAGTCCATGCACTAACAACCATTCCGGGATAACATCAGAATTGGCCATGCAACAACGATGCCCGAATATAACCATTGGACATCGACCTCCTCACAATCACTCAAAAGAGTCTGTCAAATATCAGTTTCACAAATCAACGATTCCTGAATTGAACCTCGGACATCGGCCTCCTCACAATCACTCAAGTAAAAGAGTTTATCAAATATCAGTTTCATATAAACAACGATTCCGGAATAGATCTTCGGGGTGCGCCAACAATGCATCACATCACAATACCAACAGTGAGTATGCCAAAATATATCAAGTCAAGCACCAACAGTTAGTACGCCATCATATATTGGGCACAATATCAACAACGATATGTAAATTCTATCCAAATCAGGACAACAAGCAGAACTCGATACCTACCAACTACACATGGCGTCAAGACAACAAAATTAACCATTTAGGCACATATAACGGGGTGGCTAGCCCAACCCACATCAAGTCAATCATTTAACTTACGGTATTACCATTTCCCTAATCAGTATTTTTGCTTAGGGTAAGAATCTCACCCTACACTCGAGTCATTCGTCACCATTTAACTAGGACATCGTTCACTAACATAGTGCAATTTATATTCTCAACTAGCTTTTAGAGTCCTTACAAATAACTTCATCGAAAGGCATAATTAGGTTCCGTCCGCTACTCCCAAGATACATAAATCCGCCGATAATCAACAAAGCCACATCAATACCTAAGGATTCTACAGGCCACAAGCCTGAACAAACAAGTCACACATAACAATACCATCATAAGGTTCCATCCCATATCTCCAATTTCCCATACATGCATTCTCCGTTCCTTCTACACAACAATACGAAAAACTAACCGTAGCCTACTTAAAAGGAAAGCTGTAACCTACCTCATGGCTGAGCGGGTGCCACAAACATCCGATGACGCCTTAATTAATCACCACCGCATGATCCACATGAAAAGCTCAGAGACAACCACGAGACCCAAGAGTAGAATTCACCATTATGGTCCTTTTTAAGGACTTCGAAATTGCAAATGTAGATATGGAATTTTATCCTACTTAAAAATTCACTATCACACGCTAGTTGATCAATCAACCTTTATTTAGGACATTCATGACCCTACTCAAGTCACTAGTTTGGTCAAATTGCCATTTTAGGCTTATTTCAAGAAACCCATTTTCAAGATCTAAAATAGAGACCCATATGTATTTTAATGGGATAGGTGAAGGATTAGGTTGGGAATCACATTAGGATGATGAGCATAGGAAAATATTCCAAGGCCTTTTATATCAAGAAGGACAAGGGTTCATCATTTTGGAACTTAAGAAATTTGAGGTACCCATTTGTGATTCTAGACAAGGATCCTTTATGAGAATCAATGTTGGGAGAATGGATGGAAGAGGTTAAGGGGATAATCACTCCCAAGGAAGTATCATTTCTTGCTCCAAAATTACTGCAAAGACAGCTGGACCCTCTAGGGTTTTGAGAAATGAATCCAATTCTCAAAATGTCACTTAAATAGGTGGAATCACTGCTCGTGGCTACCGGGGCGGTTTCGTCACCACTTCGACGGTACCGCTTCTGCGTCAACGGTGACGCTCGGGCGATCGAATGGGATTCTCTGCCCTGCCACTTTTGCAAAGACAAGCCGCTACTGCGGCACCGCTGGGGCGACATGTATGTCGCTGAAGCGGTCACAGCTGGGCTCGAGGGCCCCGATCTAATTCTTTACAAATTCTTTACACGTAAGTCATACGATTTCCCGATCAATTTAACGGTTCGCAAGTTGTAAGGGAAGGCTAAAGCATGTCTTCAGGAGCCGGTGTCACGAATATTTTTAAATTCACCGTAATGACAAAACGGTTCGTTACAGTTTCAGTCGATTTCTGACGAATTTTTCCAATGAGAAGCGATCAGGCACATTTTTCACATTGAAGCGGAATCTTTCCATGAATGAACTTGCCATTTCTTCCTATGTTTTCCATCGGCTAATGTCTTGAGAGATAAACCATTCCATAGTTGTTCCTGATAGACTTCAACTAAACAACCTCATGAGCAAGGCTTCATTTCCGTTATTTCTAACCAACTGGTCGCAGTAAGCCCTCAAGTGGACCCTAGGATTGCCTGACCCATTGAAGTGATCAAATTTGAGAATTTTTAAGCCTTCTGGAAGACCCAGGTCTGGATGTATGCACAAATCATAGTATCTTAACCCCTCTTTCTTTTTAGAACCATGTTCCCGTTCAACAATTTTCTTCCCCATCTCCTTCTCGATCTTGTCTATTCTTGCTTTAAAGAACGTTTCCATGTTCTCCAATTCTGGCGAAGATTCACTATGGGTGACATGGTCTTGAAAAGTGAGATTTGATTGCACGGGGTGAATCACAAGAATTCCTGTTGCCCGAGGGGCTTGATGAGCATTTACGTTTGTAGCATGAGCGGGTGTTTGAAAAGCTGGGGTTTGGTGGGAGGAATTCCCCACATCGGTGGTATTTCGGCATAGTGGAGTTTGAAAAGTAGCCCTCGTCTGGGTTTGCGGGAAATGGTCAGCAATTGGTAAATCCAGATTTGGGAAAGTGGGTGGAGCTCCCCTAGCCTCAGCATTAGTAGCGTTTTCTTATTCAGCCCTCAGGCGGTCCGTTTCCTCTCTAGCTTCAGCCAATTGCCTCGCCAGCAGGCTAACAGCCTCTTCCAAAGGCATTCCAGCTATGCCAGTTGTTGGGGTACCTTCGACCAAAGCAGTTCTGTTCGGTGGTAAAGTTTCAGGCATGTTCTCTTCTTGAGGGTTTAAGGACGCTGCAACAGCTTTTGATCGAGTAACTGGTGCCAGCGAATCGACCCCTGTCTATAAGAGAAAACAACTCAAAATCTCCCAAGTTAGCATTAGATTTAAGTACGAAACAACAAGATATCACGTTGTTACAGTTTATAGCACAAAGATTCATATATTTTATTTCAACTCTTGATTGATTCACATTCCAAGGGTATTTTGGTCTTTTGTATTTTTAGGAATATTGACTTTTCGGTAAGTGGTTTGTATGGTTGATTTGCTTCTACCCCATACTGTGCTAAGGGGGATTTAGATTTTATTATAAAAGGACCGAGTCTTAAATAGAATGCCTACGTATCCCATCAAAGGGAAATTAGGTCCATTCGTAGTTCAGGCATACACAAAAAAGGTTTTTTCCTATGCTACCCAAAACTTAGTTTTTCTACCCTAACCAGGCCTTAAGTAAGCTTCCCACGTATCCCTAACGGGACATCTGGTTGGCGTAGTTTCGTTTACATAAAAAGGGAAACGGATACTCTATTTTATTGAAAGCAATAAAGGGATACTTATATTTTTCTACCCAACCATACTAAACAGGTCTTTATTGTCTTCCTTATCTTCATCTTCTATCCTTGTCTTCCCGCGACAATCCAAACATGGCCTTCATTTACGAGGCATTCCAGTTCAAGCTTGAAATTCACACATTCTTCATTGTCGGTGGCCAGGGCAGCCATGGTGATACACACAAATCCTTTCTTTCGGAGATGCTAGGCGACCCTGATAGGTTTGTGGAACTGCTTTTATCTTCTTCACACTACATAGTACGGAGTGGATCCTGGCGTATGACTCTTAGAATTTGGAAAAGTCGCTCCTCCAAAACCTAACCTTTAATATCCTTTCTGGATGGTTTCTTCCTTGGTCATAAGTCAAGAGAGAGTAGTCCTCCCACAGTTTGCTAATTCTCCCTTGGTCAATCCATTGGATAAGCTTCCTTTCTAATGCTCCGCATCCGTTGGCTGTATGACCTGACTGACCTCGGTGGTAGAGACACTTTCTGTAGCCCACAGAAGGAGCGCATGGTGGCAACAGATTTGGGCTTTGTGCGTACACTCCAAAGCTCCCCAAAGTCTCCAGGAGTTCTTGTTTAGATAACTCTATTGGTGTACCCCAATTGTATGATCTCGTGCCTTTAAGAAGTTTTTCGGTTCTTAGATTTTCCAAATTTTATACTCAACAAGTTGAGGATAGTCCCAAAATAAAGGTCCAGTCTTAAATCTTTTCCAAAAATACAGAGTGGTTGACAGGTTAGAAATAATAAGCAAAATGAGTTACAAGCATGGTCTTCAAACAAGTCAAGGGACATTTCTTCAAGTGATAGATCCTATAGGGTATTCACAAAAATGTTGAAAACTGTTCTCATATTGAACTTATTTTTAAGATTGTCTAATTATACTAGTGAGGTAAATGATAGTTATACACATAGTCCTATAAACAATTATCCAGATAAAGAATACTTGTACAGATTTTAGACGACTTCAAACATGAATCAAGCAGTGGTTTCAAATGTAAATATTGGTCCGTAGACACATGAAGTAGACAGGACTATAGCAACATCAAACTGACAGGGAAGATGCACAATCAACTCCCAATTTCCTCCTCATCTTTTAAACTCTCCTTTACCCCTCAAGTGTTTCAAGTTAAACAAACTTCTCAATAGACATTTAGCAACATTTCTACATATAGAACTTAGAATAAGATCATCAATCAGGCAAGAAAAGAGAAAAGTCAAATTGAGAACAAACAAACATAGCTTTAATCTTTTCAAAATGTTGACAGTTTTTCCTTTTTAAACTGCTGCAACCAACATAACACAGTCTAGAGACAAGTTCATAATCTTAAACTAACACCTTTTCAATCATGTTTTAAAGATGGACAAACTCCAAATTTCAAATGTCACAAAAAACAGTTTTAAAGGGAGGGGAAACAAGATAAGAAAACAACCAAACAAACCATTTCATTCTCAAAAAGTTTTAAGAACCAGTTTTACCTAAAACACGGGTACAAAATCTCTTCTTCACTTTTCAAACCAGTCTTGAGTCCCAAAAACCAAATTATGATACACATTAAAAAAGCCTTTGAGTAAAACAGCTAATTCTAGGTTCAATTTGAACATTTAATTACTTAGCAAGGAACCACAAGAAAGCAGTTTTGACATAGAACTAATCTTTACCTAACCTTAAACTTTTCAAATTTAGAAAATAGGCAAAATGCAAACTATAAAACAATTATCAATCATGGTCCATTAGCCTTAAATCAAGCAGGTTCCTTCTTTTAAAATTTTAGTCTTAGATAACCAATTATCACATAAAAGGTTCAGTTTCTTCCAAGATAGTGAAATTTACTCAAAACAGTGCACAAGTGGGAAGTATGGACATGTCATATCACACAAAGATGTATTTTAAGCCAAATTGACCATGAATGGTCTAAACAGTATCTCAATAAGGCTGATAAGGAGCATAGTCTAGCTTAGGTATGTCATAAGTTGTGATTCCCACATCATGAGTCACACAACAAAAGTAGTTCCAAACAAGTAACCCAGCAGTTCAAGAAAATCTAAAGTGAATTCATAGAGGGTACATGGTACTTATCCTAGGATCATCAAAGGCAAATGGTGATCAACACAGTCAAGGCAATACACAAAAAGGAAAAGTGGACAATACACACATTGAAACTTATTCTAAAACAAGGAAGGGAGGTAAACTGAACTAACAAGGGAAAAACATGATTTCTAAATCACTTCTTAACTCAATTCCTAAGCCTCTTAATATTCAATGTTATAGTTCTAAATGTTTTAAAACTGTGATCAAGCCAATTAGACTTAAAAGAAAACACATTATGGAACAAGTAAGTTTAAACACATTTAAGACACACAAAGAAGGAAAAAACAACTTCTACAAATTCAGGAATCACATTCAACTTTAACACTGGTTGGAACCCTTTATACTTATTTTTGAAAACACAATTCAATTTTCAACTTCATTATGACTCAAAAGATTTCAAACAGTACAAGCACTGGAAGCAAAGGGCAATTCTAGCGTATTTAACTTTTAATCTTTCAAAGTTTATGGACATGGAACAAATACAAGACCATACAGAGGCTCACAAGACCACAATTTAGCAAACAGGTTCCAGACTCTAGCTTTAACATTACTTAGTTGGTTCCAGAATCTAAAACCCTCATAAACCACACTCAAATGCTAGACACGCCTTCTTTGAACTATCTTGACAAAGTTAAGAATTAACAAAGCATCCAAGTTTTCATTTTTAAACTCTACCTACATTTAGCCAGCTTTTTAGAACTTTAGAATCCTCAAATTACATCTCAAGAACAACTCCTACTTTTAAAATCATTTTTTCTGGCAAAGCAAAAGGCTAATAGATTACAAATCAAGCTATAAGTCCTTCAATCAAGTTAGTAGTTTTAAAGTCAAGGATGACTTGCAAATTCTGTTTTCACACTCAAACTCATACAAGACATTCGAATTTTCATAAATTGCAATTAAACTTCGACAAAACTCCAGGATCTATTTTCAGAAAGAAACTCACTTATGTAAAACAGGTTTTAACATTCTTGGAAACAGTCATGTAGTTCTAAATAAGTCAAGCTATTGAAACAAATAAACAGTTACCCAACAGTGAAGGAAAGAAGTCCCTTTTTATACTTGTGACTAAAATAGGTTCAAAAAGAAAACATTTTTGGACTTAAAGGTGTTTACTTAATCATATTTTCCTTTCAAACCTTCCAAATTGTTTTCCAATCTAACTTATAATTTCAAACCATCAAACAAAAGTTTAAGGAGATATAAGAACACAAACTAAAACAGATTTTCAACCAACTAATATTATTTAACAAGAAACATTAAAAGTAACTAACTTAGACCAAAAATATCAAACTCTACTTAACTTAGTGTCAAAAATTCTAACATAAACTATCTTTTCTTCGTTTTTTATTAACTTAACCAACTCAAAGTTACTTAACATTATCTAATTTTAAGCTTCCTAACTCATTTTTCAATTTCAAATCACAAAAAGGGACACATAATGCTCAGTTAATCATTAAAATAGAATCAAACTAATATGTAATCATTTTTTCTAACTAACAAACATCACAAACAATAGATAATCATAAATTGAAATGAAAACAAGGATTGAAACAAGATTTTACCTTTTGTTGGGGCAACCTAAAGATCAAAGGAGGGATTAGACCAAGCTTCAACACTAAACACCAACAAAGACCTTAAAACAACTTCTTTTTTGCAATCTTTAGTGAAAATAGTTGTATTCTTTGGAATGGTGTATACCTTATAAGATCGTATCTAGTCTTGTTTTTGTATACCAGTGTAGTATATATAGTATATGAATATTCCCTTAGTGTAGTAGTATTTTTCGGTTTTTATACTTAGAATTTTTTAAGCAAAAGAGAAACAAATTCGGATCCTTCAAATGGTCACAAGACCTCCTATTTATATCAATTCCTAGTAGGTTTTAGGGATAAAAAGGTATATCCCCCCGATCAAAACAAATTTTTCCACCTTAAATTCAATTTTTCGAAAATCCAACCTAGGACAAAGGAATTCTATAACAAAATTGTACAGATAGTACCATTATCCAATCAAAAATTATACACCTCACACATACAAACAAAAATCCAGCTAGATTGTGCCAAATATCCAACTCAAAGTCCCTAAAATTCTGAAAATAACCGAATAGTACACATAGGACAAATAAAAACAAGCCAAATGGTAACAAATAGGACTAAAACATATAAGGATCCTAAAAATCGTATTCGAATGGGATGGGGTTTCTAGGGAATTTCCCCTAGGTCATGTTCACGTATGGTATGGTGTACAAGATGGCCAAGGACTCGAGGTCCCGCCCATGGCAACCCTACTACGAACATAGCCTCAGTAACACCATAGAATTAATTGATTTTAGGGACAAACATACAAATTTTAATCGAATTAAACCTGATAATCGATAGAACAAGAGGTGAGGATTAAAACCCCCAAAAAATAAGACCTAAAATGGCCATGGAGAAGGCTATAATCGAACCGCGATGAAACCCTAAGTCAGTCCCTATTATCGCCTCAAAGGGAAGACGAAGGGAGGTCAGGTGGTAAATGAAGAGGGGGGGGGGGGGGTGGATAGTTTATTTTAATAAACTTCCACCACCTATTTTTTAATAAGTTCTCCCCCTTTATGTTTTAAAAGAGTTAAATTCAACCTTTCCTCCATTCTAAGCTAAAATAAAACTAAGCATTAAAATACACGTATAAAATAGTTATTTCGGCAAAATGACAATTTAAACTCGTAAATTTGAAATATTAGCTTCAAAACAAGCCTAATATTGATATAGTTCCGGAGAATATTTAAGCATGTGAAAAGTGTGGTAAAAAATAAACCGTAATTCGTACGTCGTCTTAATTAATAATTTTCCCGAGTTAGACGGAGCGGGATACATATTTCCTTTTGAATTATATTTATGAAAGTAAATAACTCGTAATTTTCTTGCAATCATCAATTTTTACAGAATAATAATTAAACGTCATTTTTTAAATTTTCTCGGGGTCCTTAAATTTTAAAATTTTTAAGGGCATCCTTACTCCGTCTTGGATTCGGGAAATTTGGAAATTAAAATGCGCGTTTTTATGAGTTGAAAATTAGGTGTCAACAAAATAGACAGAAGAAATTCAATTTTATTGCCTTCATGGAGCCTTTTCAACATCAAAGACATATTGAAATGTATAAGTTATGGGAATACATGGCAACTGTTTGGCATAATATTAATGGCAAAGTCTGGGTTTTTGTAGAGGTTGGATATTAAGTGGAACCTGACATGGATATTGATACGATCCTACTTGGCACACCTCATTTCAAGACTTACATCCAGGGCCAAGATATGGAACTTCAAGCTCTACAAGCGGCATGGATAATAAGGATGGCGTTGAAGGCCTTTGGAGGCCCATACAAGCCCCACAATGAGGCTTATGATATGTGGGAGGTGGCTTGGGCGAGGCTTGAAGAATAAGTTATTAGAAAGGGGGCCAAATGCGCAAAGTGGCCAAACGTGCAAATAGGGGCATTTCTGTAAATTGGCTACATGTACAAACTTGGACAATGTCGGGAGTTGGCTATTTGTGCAAAGAAGGTTATGCTTGCAAGAAGGCCATGCATGCAAGGTTGATTAGAGAGCCATCTATTCAAGGAGGGGCGTGTTTGGCCATGGAAGGCCAATTCTTGAATTGAAGACTACACTAAGAAGACTAGCCAAACAAGGCCCTTACTTAATTAAGGGTAGCATTGTAATTGCCTATTAGTCTTCTTTACTTAGCTTGTCTTTCATTTAATTACTTAGAATACCTAGATTTTGGATGATGAATATTTGAGTGATGATAGGATTATCATAGTTTGTTTAGCTAGGGTTTAACTTAGTTTAGTAGATTTAATGGTGGATTCCATTGTTGGTCTTTAAACCGTTTATTTCCAATGATTTCATGAAGATTGTTCGTTTGTGGATTTCATCCGAATATCTTGCCTTGAATTCATATTGCTTTGGTTCTTTTGGGTTGTTGAATTCAAATTAGAAGGGTTTAGGTTTCATATACCTAGATTTGTCTATAGGATTCCCCTATTCGGGTCAAGTATCTATCCTCTAATTCTCATCCCCTTTCTCCTTAATTTCCGCATTTTGAGTAGATTTGGCTTCATCCCCAAATCGATTCATATCATTTTGTATCAGAGCAAGGTTGAGGAGTTGTTCCATCAATTCTTCAATCCTTGGTTGAAAAAACAAAAAGGTAGAAATTCGAAGAAAATAATTTAGAAAAGTTGTTGTTGTTTGGTGGATTTGAAGTTAGAATCAAGTTCCTTGCGGTCAAATCCATCTAGATCTCGAATTTGGGAGTGTTTGGAGGTGTTTTGAAAAATCACCATTGAAGACCTTCAGGCTTTTTGAAAAACTCCAAATGGGTTTGGGTGATTGAGGCTAAATTGAAGTTAATTCTTATTGGGCTTTGTTCTCTAGGTGAAAGGGAATCTAGATCTGAAAATTGGTGGAAAAATAAGTTGATTTGGAGGTGGATTGGATTTTGGGTGTTCTTCATGTTCTTGAGCATCTTCATATCTTCATAGTGAAGAAGAAGACCAAAAAGGGAGTTTGATCCAAAATATTTTCCCAAAGTTATCAAAAGTTATTTTTCCACCCCAAAAGGAAAAGATCCTAGATTTAGTGGGCCCCATACATCAGCCAAATTCAGAAAATTCAGCCCAAAGTTCAAGAAAAACTCACAGGAGGCTGTGCTTTGGTAGTGCTTCGCGCAACCATCGCACGGTGAGGTTTGTACTTTGGATGTGCGTCGCGCAGCCATCGCAAGACCAAAAAAAAATCTCAGAAAAATCAGAGTGAGTTGCAAAGATTCAGAGAGGGGTATTTTGTGCGATCCTTGTGCGACGCATGGCCATCGCACGACTCTGGAAACTCCGAAAATTTTCTAAGTGTCAGAGTCAGAGAGAGGTGTTTTGTGCGAAGGGTGTGCGACGCATAGCTAACACACGACCTGCAGAAGATTGTCTAAGTGCTCGAAAATGGTTTGATTACTTCTTAACTTCCTTTCTTTGATTCTTACAACTAATTAACAACTATTAATCGATCTTATTAGTTGTTAACTAGTTCTTGAGTCCTTAATTTTTTCGTGCCAATTCTTTCAAGCTTTTCTCGTTTTAACATCGTTGAATCTTCTTGGCTCAAGTTCTTTTGCTTTATCGAGTCGTCCGCCTTTCGATTAACAAGAATTTATTCCTCCACAAAGGTTAGCAATCTTGTGAATTGATTTGGATTAAGAGGGTTCTTGACCAACTTTGGAAGAAGCTTTAGGTTGAGAGGTAAGTTTGAGTGCAAATACGAGTGACGTGAGGAGCTTTTGCTACTAATCTTGTTTGCTTGTTTTGTAGGTACACGAAGAGGAGACATAAGGAGAAGGAGAGATAAGGATGTTATCCATAGCTTCCGAGTCTTGTGGAGATGATTTTGAGGGTTATGCCTCTAGCAATGGAGGGTATGACTATGAAGGTGACGGAGGCTATGAGAGAGATGACATGAGATATGAACATCACTATTCTTACAACGAATATGATGGTGATAGTGCTCATGAGTCATATGAGGAACGTGGTCGATATGATCATAACTCGTACGAGGGTGAAGAATACTACTCCGAGGGCAATTGTGACGCAACACCTCATGAGGCTTATGAAGAAGAAGGAGTAGATGAGTATGAAGAAGGGTCCTATGGTGGATACGAGCATGAAGAGTCTCATTCTACACACCATGGACATGGGGGAAAATTGAGGTATGCTCCTTCCTCATACTTTCGATATGAACCAATTGGTGGGAATTTGAAAGAATGGGAAGAATGTGGTGATGATGAGCCTAGTGGCTATGCACTTCATGGTGAATATGTTTGTAAAGATAATGGGATTGCATATAATTCTTATGGGGGGTCTTCTAGTAGACAGTCACATACATCGCCTTGTAAAGCTTCCTATTCAAAGCAAAATGGTATAAGTGTGTGGATTTGACCATGTAAGAGTAGTCCGAAGAGGAGAAGAGAGTATACATTTCCTACTTCAAGAAATACAATGAACCATACTTCTTATCCTAGAACGAATGTGCCATGTTCTCATAGTTATGGTGTGGATGCTAGGAGGGGAATGTTGTTAGGTGAAGAAAGTAGAGGGAATGCAAGCTCTCAAGTTAGAAATGACCCGGAGAGGCGAATACATGAGACAAAAATTACTTTACTTGGTAGTGCAGGGTATGTTCTTGTGTTGGATGATTGGAGCTATAGAAACTACCTTGCACCTCAAGCAGTTGCACAATTGGGTATAGAGTGTATGATGAAACAAGACCCTTACTATGATTCACGAGGGTTCTTGGTTGATAGGAGCGCGAAGGTGTTCGTTACCCGTGGCGACTACCAAGAAGAAGAGGTTTGGTGCAATATACTCCCACTAGATGATTGTCACATATGTTTGGGTAATCCTTGGTTCCAAAAGCATAGGGTTTCGTTTGGGCGAAGGTGGCATGAGTTTGTAGTGGACAATGAACGAATGTCTCTTTTTCCAACCGTACTTGCTATAGGTGGAGGATCCAACCCTTCACTAGGGCGTAAGGAGAAATTAGAAGAAATGCACCGCGTAATGTTGGGACGCTTACTCAAACAATTGGAGGAAGATAAACCCAACCCTTGTGAAGAGGAAGAGGATGAGGTGGAGAGTTTTCCCAACCCTTCTAAAGAAATACTCTCCAAAGATGAAACCCGAGGCAAAGGAGATGAATGCGAACCTCAAGGTACAATAGCTAATCTTAACTCTCTAAATGATGTGAATGAACATATTGTTGAAGTGAGTACAAATGATAGCTTTTCCCTAAATGAGCTTAATGAATCTTTGCCTTGTGATGTGCCTAGTGCTATAATGACAATTGACAATGTAGTTGAAATGGATGGTCCAACACTAGTTGATCCTATTGATGACTATCTTGACTCTTCTCTTGAGTTCAAGTTGTGTCCACCTAGTGTTGATCCTCTTGGTTTGCATGTTAGTACATTGTCATGTGAGATGTTAGGACACCCACTAGTTGATCCTAGCGATGACCGAATTGATTTTTCTAGCAAGATCAATTTGCGTCCAATTTGTAGTGTGGTTGCTTGTGTTGATCAATTTGTTTGCTATGAAAATCCACTATTTGAGTAACCTTGTGATGTGCTTAATGACCCTCAATTTAGTGATGATATTGGTACAATTGACCATTTACCTAGTCGTGTGCATGAAAGTATTGTGGAAAGTGACTGTTGTCTTTATGAGAGTGGAATTGCATGCTTTGATATTTCAATGTTAAGTGATCCTTCTCTCTTTATAGGTAATGCATTATTTGATATTGACATGACTATTAGGAATGATGAACCTAGTGGGATGTTTGGTAATGTTGAGCATTTGGTTTCTTTTGGAGGCTATAATGTGATATGTATCCACTACGGAATGATGACAATCTTTCCCATGATAGAGATCCTCCTTTGAAGGATTGTGATCCATTTGTGGGGAAGGAAAGTGTTACAAAGGAAGGTGATTCTTGTCTAGAAATTGCAAATTCTTCCGTTCATGTTCAACTTCATAATAGCCTATTGAATGATCTTATTCTTGAACCTAATTGTGAAGCTACATTGGAGAATGACATGGATGAGGAAGTTATCTTAAGTGATACCTTTCTTTATTACCTTTTTGCATATGATGACGCTCTTATTTGTGTTGGGGGTGCATCTTATGTTGAGGAAGGTACTTGTGGGGTAGTTGGTTGTTTTATTAACCCTAATAGGTGGCTATACTTCCCATTTGACCCGGGTGTTACCTTGTTGGATTTAGGAACACCTTATTTGGAAAATGTGTTCCTATGGTGCTTCTTGTCAAATAGAACCAATGTAGTATTACATGCTTCGTATTTTGCATCCATGGGTTTTATTACTCTATCCTCATGTCATGAATCTTGGAGGACTCAACTTCTTGATACCTCATGTGCACACTTGATAGCATGATTGCTATTGATGTGTGGTTGTACCACAAATTTGTCCATCCTTGGCATGTATGTGTGGTTATTATTTTGTGTGCTAACCCTCAATCCTTGAGGAGTATGTTTTCGTATGTCTTCCCTTGGGTTTTGCTAAGTTTGGATTCGAGGATGAATCCTTATGAAGAAGGGGAGGATGATACGATCCTACTTGGCACACCTCATTTCAAGACTTACATCCAAGGCCAAGATATAGAACTTCAAGCTCTACAAGCGGCATGGATGATAAGGATGGCGTTGAAGGCCCATACAAGCCCCACAATGAGGCTTATGATATGTGGGAGGTAGTTTGGGTGTGGCTTGAAGAATAAGCTATTAGAAAGGGGGCCAAATGCGCAAAGTGGCCAAACGTGCAAATAGGGGCATTTCTGTAAATTGGCTACATGTACAAACTTGGACAAGGTAGGGAGTTGTCTATTTGTGCAAAGAAGGTTATGCTTGCAAGAAGGCCATGCATGCAAGGTTGATTAGAGGGCCATCTATGCAAGGAGGGGCGTGTTTGGCCATGGAAGGCCAATTCTTGAATTGAAGACTACACTAAGAAGACTAGCCAAACAAGGCCCTTACTTCATTAAGGGTAGCATTGTAATTTCCTATTAGTCTTCTTTACTTAGCTTGTCTTTCATTTGATTACTTTGATTACCTAGATTTTGGATTATGAATATTTGAGTGATGATAGGATTATCATAGTTTGTTTAGCTAGGGTTTAGCTTAGTTTAGTAGATTTAATGGTGGATTCCATTGTTGGTCTTTGAACCGTTTATTTCCAATGATTTCATGAAGATTGTTCGTTTGTGGATTTCATCCGAATATCTTGCCTTGAATTCATATTGCTTTGGTTCTTTTGGGTTGTTGAATTCAAATTAGAAGGGTTTAGGTTTCATATACCTAGATTTGTCTATAGGATTCCCCTATTCGGGTCAAGTATCTATCCTCTAATTCTCATCCCCTTTCTCCTTAATTTCCGCATTTTGAGTTGATTTGGCTTCATCCCCAAATCGATTCGTATCATTTGGTATCAGAGCAAGGTTGAGGAGTCCATCAATTCTTCAATCCTTGGTTGAAAAAACAAAAAGGTCGAAAAAGAAAAAGAAAAAAAATCAGAAAATTTTTTGTTGTTTGGTGGATTTGAAGTTAGAATCAAGTTCCTTGTGGTCAAATCCATCTAGATCTCGAATTTGGGAGTGTTTGGAGGTGTTTTGAAAAATCACCATTGAAGACCTTCAAGCTTTTTGAAAAACTCCAAATGGGTTTGGGTGATTGAGGCTAAATTGAAGTTAATTCTTATTGGGCTTTGTTCTCTAGGTGAAAGGGAATCTAGATCTGAAAATTGGTGGGAAAATAAGTTGATTTGGAGGTGGATTGGATTTTGGGTGTTCTTCATCTTCTTGAGCATCTTCATATCTTCATAGTGAAGAAGAAGACCAAAAAGGGAGTTTGATCCAAAATATTTTCCCAAAGTTGTCAAAAGTTGTTTTTCCACCCCAAAAGGGAAAGATCCTAGATTTAATGGGCCCAATACATCATCCAAATTCAGAAAATCCAGCCCAAAGTTCAAGAAAAAACTCACAGGAGGTTGTGCTTTGGTTGTGCTTCGCGCAACCATCGCACGGTGAGGCTTGTGCTCTCGCTGTGTGTCGCGTAGCCATCGCATGACCAAAAAAAAAATCTCAGAAAAATCAGTGTGAGTTGCAAAGATTCAGAGAGGGGTATTTTGTGCGATCCTTGTGCGACGCATGGCCATCACACGACTCTGGAAACTCCGAAAATTTTCTAAGTGTCAGATTTAGAGAGAGGTATTTTGTGCGAAGGGTGTGCGACGCATAGCTAACGCACGACCTCCAGAAGATTGTCTAAGTGCTCGAAAACGGTTTGATTCCTTCTTAACTTCCTTTCTTTGATTCTTACAACTAATTAACAACTATTAATCGATCCTATTAGTTGTTAACTAGTTCTTGAGTCCTTAATTTTTTCGTGCCAATTCTTTCAAGATTTTCTCGTTTTAACATCGTTGAATCTTCTTGGCTCAAGTTCTTTTGCTTTATCGAGTCGTCCGTCTTTCGATTAACAAGAATCTATTCCTCCACAAAGGTTAGCAATCTTGTGAATTGATTTGGATTAAGAGGGTTCTTGACCAACTTTGGAAGAAGCTTTAGGTTGAGCGGTAAGTTTGAGTGCAAATACGAGTGACGTGAGGAGCTTTTGCTACTAATATTGTTTGCTCGTTTTGTAGGTACACGAAGAGGAGACATAAGGAGAAGGAGAGATAAGGATGTCATCCATAGCTTCCGAGTCTTGTGGAGATGATTTTGATGGTTATGCCTCTAGCAATGGAGGGTATGACTATGAGGGTCACGGAGGCTATGTGGGAGATGACATGGGATATGAACATCACTATTCTTATAACGAAAATGATGGTGATAGTGCTCATGAGTCATATGAGGAACGTGGTCGATATGATCATCACTCGTACGAGGGTGAAGAATACTACTCCGACGGCAATTGTGACGCAACACCTCATGAGGCTTATGCATAAGAAGGAGTAGATGAGTATGAAGAAGGGTCCTATGGTGGATACGAGCATGAAGAGTCTCATTTTACACACCATGGACATGGGGGAAAATTGAGGTATGCTCCTTCCTCACACTTTCGATATGAACCAATTGGTGGGAATTTGCAAGAATGGGAAGAATGTGGTGATGATGAGCCTAGTGGCTATGCACTTCATGGTGAATATGTTTGTAAAGATAATGGGATTGCATATAATTCTTATGGGGGGTCAGAAACCGTTAAAATTGTCCTCTCTAAATCTTTGCCATCTTCCATTATCATCACCCCAACTCCTTTATTCTCTATATCATCTTGATCTTCCATCATTACCCAACTCCTCAAAACTCCTCGTTCTCTCTCTATATTACTGTAAAATTTAATGTACATTAACATGCATTAATTCTAGGGGAAGGAGAATGAATCAACCGCTACCTTCAGGAATAAGAACAGACTCTTCAATCTATTGCCTTTTCGGGTGTGCCATAGATTATAATGTAACATCCGTATATGTAACTTCTAATATTAAAGAATTAACGAAAGAAATTTAAGAGAAGAAGCTAATATGTGCAATCATAAGGGCTTCAGGAATTTTTGCTCTTCCGTTGTGCTATAGTGTAACCTCCATAAATATAAATTAATGAAGAAATTAATGGAAGAATTTAAGGGTGAAAATTAATATAATTTTAATCAATGTCTTAAGGTGAAAATAAGAGAAAAAGGTCAAAAAAAAAAAAGGAGATAAAAGATAAATAGGAATGGTGGCCATAGAGGTGTCACGTCACCTTGTATATGCCCAGCTTTATATTATATATAGATTACTAATTTTCTTCGTGTAAAAGATTAACCAAGTTTAGTTTTATAAATAAGTAATAAACATATATTAAAATGTAAAGAAGAAAATAAACTGACATAGGCGCAACTTGGTATGTCCGCTTTTTTTTTCTTTCTGGAAATTGGTATTGTTGACAATATGTATTCAGAAAATAATGTAAAACAGAATCTGAAAAGAAAGAAAAATAAATTCAAGCCCACTGAATTCACAGTATTTTCTTAAGGAAATTATTCCCCTCAAGTACCCGAGGTTATGGAATATATCCTCCCAGGATAGAATGAATTAACTCACCAGCGTAGCAGTACCTCAAATCCCCGTGAACGGCGAACACAAAAGACGGCAGTAAATCACACAAAATTTATTTTAAGTGCAAAAAGAAGGTAGAAGATAATTAGAATTTTCGTAAGTAAAATCTGAAGGGATGTCTAGAGATTTATAGCCAATAATAGGTGTCTGTTAAGAAACAGGTGTGTCTTTTCTGAAAAGACATGTACCTTTTCGGTAAAATTTTTGTCTTTCCGAAAAAAGCAATGGAAATAAAACTTTCATTTCCCATTCACATCAAAAATACCTAACAATCCCCCACATGGATAGAGAATGGTTGTATGATCAAGAAATGTATCGACTAGTGTGTGATTTGTAAGTAAAGATTAATTGCATCTGAATAAATAGGTTTCCCTTTGAACTTTCTGTAGTGAACATATGTCGGATACTTGGCCAATTGGTAGATTTAATATCTTTGAACTGTCGCTCTTTGGTGTATAACTAGACAACCATATGTCACACAATTAACCCTTAATCGTCTTTGGTTCTCATTGTTGTGTTGGTTTCAACCATGAACACCGCCTAGTTTCATGAGTGTGTAGGGCATGGGCCTTTACCTAACATACTTCTTGAAGCGGCTTACACTTCACACTCACATAGGTGATTCCTAATCGTGTCATCCTGTAGATACACTATTTGTCATACCTGCTTAACTTAGAAATCATTAAAAAGCTTAAGCTTTATTAATTCGTTAAAAAGCCTTAATGTGTTATCCTTGTTTCTAAACATTGTCTTCATCATGAGAATAGGTTGAGTTATTTGACAATGTTGAACCGTCATTCATAACTTTGTTTGATCTCTTTGAACCTAAATATTGGGATCTCCAGTCTACTAGATAGAGTTATCGCCATGATGACTTGCCCTAGGCCTTAAACCCTTTCCCCTCGATGATCTTTCAACTGCCTCTCTAGTTAGGCCTTTTGTAAGTGGACCCGACACGTTATCTCTTAACTTTATATAGTCAATAGTGATAACTCCACTAGAGAGTAGTTGTCTAACGGTATTGTGTCTCCGTTGTATGTGATGAGATATCACGTTATACATAACGCTCCCTACCCTACCTATTATTGTTTGGCTATCTCAATGTATGCATATTGCTGCCAACGGTTTGGGCCAGAATGGAATATCTTCCATGAAATTATGGAGCAACTCAGCTTTTTCACCGATCATGTCTAAATCTATGAACTTGGCCTTCATTATGGATCGGCCGATACAACTTTTTTTGGACGATTTCCAAGACATTGCTCCTCCACCAATGGTAAAAATATATCTACTTGTGTTTATTTTGGTTGACCCAGTGATTCAATTTGCATCATTATACCCCTCAATAACTGCGGGATATTTATTATAATGCAAAACAAAAATTCTACTAAAATAGGATATATCGCGGACCGCTAACTACATTTAAAGTGAAATCATGGTACCCGTGGATGGTTAACATCAGTTGTAGCCACATCCTTTCAACAATATATATATATATATATATATATATATATATATATATATATATATATATATATATATATATATATCTCAACCATGCCACTTCTTGTAAGTCTACTTCTTCAAATATCCAACTAATAACACATTCACCGATGTGAAAATTCAAGCTATTGTCGATTTTTATCATTATCATCAATTGGTTCTTCGATTTATAAATCAATGAACTCATATATTCAATGAACCGTCTTGTCTTTTGTAAATATTTGTCTTTCAACAAATACATTTTATCATGAAAATTTACAACCTTTCAAGTGACATCCGTTCACGAAACTAAAGAACACTACCTATAATGAAAGACATATGACCAACAACATCAAATTAGTAGTTCGATCAACTATTCCTTACCAAGACAGAACGAGTTATGTGAAGATTTTACTAACTACCATATTACCACCAAGGGCATACCATATCAATACCATCAAGACATATATCATGGGGTTAACATACTAGAATAATGTCAATCAGCATTTTCTGATTTGCGAACCATAAACCGATATCCTTTAATATTGGTGCATATCCTACAAAACAAATCAACAGTTTTTAGTCCTATTTTTAACCTTTTGGGTTTAGGAATTTGCACTTTAGGTAAACACCCCTACACTTTGAAGTAATTCAAGTTGCTTTCTTCCTTTCCACTTTTCATATGGAATAATTGTGTTTTTCTCTAGGCACTCTATTGAGTATTTTGCTAATCATAAGGATAGTTCCCTCCCCACCGCACCCCCCCCCCAACCCAACACACACAAAAGTTCCACGGGAAACAAGAACTTATTAACAAGGCATTCATTATTATCAATGATTAATTTAACGTCGTATTTATCAAAAAATAAACAACGGGTAGCCTTTTACCAACATCCATGTCAATACGGATAATTATATTTTAATATACACATATTTTCATAAAAACAAGACATTTCTAGTGACACCTTTTGATGAAAGAACATAACTCTTCTGAACAAGTATATAACCAATTATCAATTTGGTGTATCAAAAATTCATTATAGATTTTATTGGTTTGGCGTAATATACAAGAATGCCATCAATTTTCATATCTCTTGTTATTCCAAATTAAATACTAAGTCTAATATTGAATTTATCATAAGCCAGGAAGCCCCGCATTTCAAATATTTTAAGTTCTCTATTCTTGGGCAACTCAAAATTAAAGGTCATATGAAGAATTTCTCTCCATAACATCATATCAAAATGCACATCAATGATCCTAAGTCAGCATGCACTAAAAAAATGCCTTCAAACGTTTTGATGTTAGAATCTTATTAGCCAAACTTCATGCTAAGCAATCATTCTTAACTGGTGCCAAATATTTTTGCACATACATCATAAAACACCCAACTTTTATTTCCATCAAGAGACTTCAGTTATCCTACAATGATACGACACAAAGTACGACACAAAACAGTTTTCTTATTACCAAACGTGACATGTGATTTTAGTGATTCCTTTGAAGTGTCTTTATCTTGTAATTGATTTCATTTGCTAGATGATATGCAAGAATGGCGTGACAGAGTTCTCCAGTATCAAATGTCAAAACAACATCTTGTCGAATTGGAACAATGAAATCAGTTACTAAAGACATCATGTCATTAATGTTTTATGGTTCTGCCAATTAGAATTCAACTTTTCTATTTTATCAAATAGATTCAAGAAAATTCTTGTATTATCCGGAAAAAAGTAAGGTAGAAACTTGTTAGAAAGTTACCAAATTTTGCTAAAAATTCCATGATATATTTTCCATTCTACATGGTCAAAATAATCTTCATACGAGACACATTTGGAACGGATATAAAAAGTATTACCCACTATCAGTATACTGAATGGAGATGGAAAAGGAATTAGTCTAACATAAGTATGGAACAAAATGTCTATTGTTCATTTCACTTTTAATTGTTGCTGCAATTTTTTCAGACAGATTCAACTTCCATCCATCACTGATCACTCGTTGTAAATGTGTCGAAGTACTATATCTATAGACATTTAACCCCAAAGATAATGATTGTCTAGGAATCAAAGAAGATGTTTCATTCTTCTTCATCTTAAAGAATAGTTCTTGACAAATTTCAAAAATTTGGCATACACACAAAAACAAAATATTGTGTTTTACAAAAACTTTTCAGAGAAATTCATCTAATTTTGAGCCAAAATAATATATACATATTACTTTCATGATCTCTAGAATAATTTTAAAGTATAAATGTAAGTCTAATTCATGCCTTAACACCTTGAAAATAATATTCCACATATTTCGTGCATGATGCCACATTATATACCAACTAATTAATTTTATGGTAAATGAAATATTTTGAGCTCATCACATAATGAACATACACCCTCACATTTATAAAAACAAGATTTTATAAATCATATAGAGTAGAAATTAACAAATAAATTTTAAATTAAGTTAGAGAAAAAAAATAGAACCTTTTTTTCCATTCTGAACTCTCCAAACAGTGGCTGAACACTGTGGTTAAGCTTGAACAATTGTCTCATTTGACTTTTAAAGAGAACTACTCGTAGACATTGCACTGAGAGTTATCTCTTTGAGTGGTGAATTTCAATGCTCTCTAATATTCTCCTTCAAGCAGAGAATAAATCTCATCACATAATCTGGTGCCTTCTCCATTTGTCTTCCAAAAGTTTTCCCACCACGTCATCTTTGCCAATACTTACCAAGTATTGGCCCCCCAAAATTGACATTTACGTTATGATAGAAAAATCATGTGCCAGGAACTCATATGTTTAATGCCAAGAAAGTTGTGACTCTTTTCTCAAAACGAGATAAAGAGATCTTTTAACTTCTTCTCAGTTATTGCTAAAAGACGTTACACCTCATAGTTTTATATGTTGAGATTCGTCATATGTTAATGGCCCTAGTCTTGGACACCGGAATTTTCTTCGAGGTTATATGAGGTTGGGCATGCTTATCTTATGTTTATAAGGGTTTAAGTTCATGTTTGGTAAGTAAGGGAAGGATTTGAGAATAAGAGAATTGAAGAAAATACGTTCCGAAAAAGTTTGGTTCTGGAATTGCTTTATACGGACCGTATCTTGAGATACTGACCGTATTTAAGGAGCTAAAAATTTAATAGAGAAGGCAAATTTTTGGGTTGGAAAATACGGATCACTATACGGTCCGTATAAAATTATACGGCCAGTGAGTTGGCCATATAATTTTATTCGGTATTATAGACCGTATCTTCTGAGGCGGTGAATTTTTTTTGATTTTCTATATCACGACCCCTCTTCATTTTTAAGTCATTTTAACATAAACCCAAGTTCATGAAAGCTCTAGAAACCTCCTTCAACACATTCAATCACTCTTTCAAGTGAAAATCAAAGATCAAAGTGAGAATTGAACGCTTAGGGTTTTTAAAGTAATGTTGAAACTTATCTCTCTTTCTTGTAGAAGCTTGGGAAGAAATTTTAAAGTGAAGTGGTCTTGGAATTAAAGTGTTCTTGAGTTCTTGAGGAAAGATTTCATCTTATTTCCACGGTTAAAAGTTTATGTGATAGTTATACTAAGGTTTGAAGGAAAGAAATCGGAGAAAATGTTCAAACATGAATTTGATGTTATTTTGAGTTGTAATCTAGCATGAACTATGATTGTTAGTGTACTTTTAGCAAAATTTGGTTATGAGGGGATAATAGTTAGTATTGAGAATGTGTTGAGATTGTTATACTTGGTGTATTTGGAAGAAGGAAAGTATTGTATACAATTGTGTATGGGCTGCTCAATTGTATATCTTTAAATGTTGTGAATGCGAGCTTAAAGAAAATCATATAAGATTGTTGTGTTAATTGCTGGTTGTAGACTATGTGGTAATGATTGAGGAATGGGGGAAATGCTGCTAGTTTCACTTTTGAATCGAGTTATCATTGATATACGTGATATACTAGCGCCATTTAAGTTGTATATGTATTCTTTTGTTATAGGATTGATGCTCTAGAGGTAATAAGCTTGTTGTTGGATTGCTTGGACAACTTGAGGTATGTTAAGGTTGAGTTTCCTTTATTTTGGCATGATCCTTAATAACAAGACGTACATGTAGCGTTAATCCATAACGATTCTATTCTTAGAAGTTAGGGATGATCCATTTTGATTCATGTTCTATAATGTTGTCTTTAGAAAGTCTTTATTTAGATTCAGTATGATTCTTAGAGTTACTGGATGATGAAAATGCTGCCCCATAAAGATGTTCGGAGGTATACCGACCTTACGTCACTCCGACAGATTTAGGACATACGTTTATCATAGTAATGCATTTCATTTTATATAGTTATGCATGTACAAACCTGTGACCCCTCAGGCATTATATACGCATATATTATGTCTTATATGTATGTATAGGGTATGGGAAATTTGACGGCATTAAATACGCATTACCAGCTGATCAGCTGGTCATATGATGATGATGATGCCCACAGAGGCCGATAAGAAACGATGGGATGCCATAGAGGCTTGACTGTGTTAAATACGCATATATATGTATGACCTCATGCATGCATGCACAGTGTTTATGTACATCATTGGGCCACAGAGACAGTTCAGACATACAGGTCGCATTTATTTCACCCTATGTTTCTTATGTCTCTTTCATGTTACTTTTATAACCTACATACTCAATACTTTGTCCCTTTTTGGGGGAGCTGCATTTCATGCCAGCAAGTGCAGATAGAAGCTTGGTGATCCGCCCCCGTAGGTTGCTGTTCAACTGACATTGGAGCACTCATCTTGTTCCAAAGTTGTTGTTGTACTTTTGGTATGTCATTCTTTTGTGTATATACGGTTATGTGTCCTTAACCAGATTAATAAACAGCGAAGTTTTTATATCTTCAAACCGAATTATTTCTGCACAAATCAGTGAAGTTTTTATCTCTTCAAACCGAATAAACAAGCTGCGAAGATTTTATATCTTCAATCAACGAGCGTTACTAAATTGGTAAAGTTTTTATATTCTTTAAACCGAGTAGTAACTTGGAGTAGAAAATCACACAGATTTTAATCTCCACACAGCAGAGTAGAAAACCACAAATGTTTTAGTCTCCAAAAAGAGCACTTTTTATTTCTGAAAAGATTTTTTTTTTTAACTCAGAAAAGAGTACTTTTATTTCTGAAAAGTTACTTTTTTTTCTTTGTCAAAACAGTAAGATTCTAGTAGATTAATAGAATACAGAATATACAAAAATAGTAATTTCATTAAGATTGTTGACAATCTGTAGTCGAAAAATAATCTAAAACAGAATCTGAAAGAAAGGAAAATAAATTCGAGCCCACTGAATTCACAGTGTTTCCTTAAAGAAATTATTCCCCTCAAGTATCTGAAGTTGTTGAATATATCATCCCAGGATAGAACGAATTAACTCACCAGCGTAATAGCGGTATCTCAAACTCCGACGAACGGCGAACGCAAAAGACGACATCAAATCACACAAAATATATTTGAAGTGCAGAAAGAAGGAAGAAGACAATCAGAATTTTTGTAAGTAAAATCTGAAGGGATGGCTAGATATTTATAGCCAACAATAGGTGTCTGTTAAGAAACAGGTGTGTCTTTTCGGTAAAAAAATTGTCTTTTCGGAAAAGGCAAAGGAAATAAAACTTTCATATCTCATTCACACCAAATACCTAACAGATATGTCTGCTTTCTTGGAAGAGAACCAAGCTTTTGGCAGGAAATAAATATAAAAAAAAATGCGGTTTCTTCCGGTTAATAAGATTATGAAATAATCTAAAATTGGACGTGTCTTTTTATAACATTATCATTAATAAAGAATACAACAAAAAATAAGCTAAAAAACAATTCCACCCTTTCATGCTTATAAGTTTACACCTCAGTCATCGGAAGGTGCATGAATAATTATACTTGAGTAGAGACTATGGAGCAGAGCCAAACTCGGGTTAAATAACCGGATCCAATGATCAGGAATAGTTGAGCCATTTATGTGGAAAACCGAATTTAGGACGGCGGATCAACATGTGAACTCAACAACTTTTATCCAAATTTTATATTTATATTAAGAAATTCACTAAATATTCATAGATATTTAATTGTGAATCTAGTTTTTACTAAATATTAACTTGAGTTTATTGTCGGACGATAAACTTCAAATCTTGGACCCATCTATGGGTCAACGTGTAAAATTTTTACACTATCAATATATTAGTGTCACACCCCAAATCTAGAGAGGCGTGGCCGGCACCCGGGCCATACTCGGCCCAAGCGAACCATTCTGAATCTGTACTCTAAAGGGGTAATCTCAACTTAGGCCGACAGGGCCTACCTACACACAGACAATACCAACAAGTCGACATGGCCATATTCTGAATATATATATATATATATATATATATATATATATATATATATATATATATATATAAAGACGGGCTATCTCATCTAAATAGGGCACACACACCCAAAACATATATACACAACTGAGCAAGCCAACGAGGCGGCAATGACCATGCCAAGCCAACAATGTCCAAAGTAGAGATATACAAGGCCGACAAGGCTATCACACTGGCACACTATATACAGGACTCGTCTACAAGCCTCTAGAGAAAGCACAACCATATCATAGACGGGACAGGGCCCCGGCCTACCCATCAAGTCTGTAAGCTCAAAAGAAAGACTCCAAAAGACCCGGCAACTCTGAACAAAAGGAGCTCATCAATCAGCTGATATCGGGTCCTGTCTACTAGGGAGGTCTATCAGTCTGTCTATCTGTACGTGCAGGCATGAATGTAGCGCCCCCGGCAAAAGGGACGTCAGTATGAAATAATGTACCGAGTATGTAAGGTAATAGATAACTGAAACTAAACTGAAGCAATATCTCACCTGATTTGTCTCATAGGAAATGCAATGTAATAGTATCATATATCTCACTAACCAAGTGGCCAGGCAACTGTAATATATATATATATATATATATATATATATATATATATATATATATATATATCACTGACCATAAGGTCAGGTAATCTGTCTCACTGGCCCGTTGGCCACGCAATCTGTCTCACTGACCCGCAAGCCAGGCATGTCTGTCTCACTGACTCGTAGGCCAGGCATGTCTTTCTCACTGACCCGTAGGCCAGGCATATCTGTCTCACCGACCCATAGGCCAGGCATGTCTGTCTCACCGACCCGTAGGCCAGGCATGTCTGTCTCACTAACCAAGTGGACAGGCTAAAGAAAAATATAGATGTAAATATCATGCTGTATATCATGTGTAAACTGAATATATGGAGGTGTCAATATGTCTTTTTCTGACTCTTCCATTAACAACGAACTAAGGAGCGGATAGAAATCCCTCGGAAGATACAATACCACATCAACAAGCGTTATATGTCTATGACAGCTCATAACAATAGTTCTCTTTCTTTAAGATTCAACAAGTGCTTCCTATCTACGGATCATGCCAAGAAAAGAAAGGATAGCCATTACATACCTTTGATGCTTAATCCACGAATTGATATGTATATGCTGCCCGGAGTACTTCAACCTATATTAAGACGTTAGAACTATGGTTAAGCTACGGAAAATCTTAAAACGTATTTCTAAGCCAGTAGATTATTTCTAGAAAATTGGGCAGCATTTTCCCTATATTGTTCACTTCCCTCAAATTCAAACTAACTCTAAAAACAACCAGAACAACATCAACAACAACACGCCCAAGTTACTACATCAAGAATTAGCCAAAACAAGTTCCAAGGACACCTCGAAACAGCCCGCACACACAACACTCCAAATCAGTCCACACGTTGCAACATTCAACAATAATCCGCATAACAACCATGACATATTCAAGTTATTCCTAATGATTTTCAGCCACAACATGATATTATAATGATCTCATAACGGTCCACATGCCACACGCACCTCAACTACATCTTTCAAACTTTATTTCACAAGTTCTTAATCCAACAACACCTCTCCACTGATACCATGTTAACACGCAAACTTGATGAAAAATTGATGAACAAATAAAAATCTGTGTGTAGAGAGAGAAGGAGAAAATGAGAGAATCCTTTCATTTCATCTCCGAGAAAAATCTGCAATGTACAAGTTAATTAAAATGAGTTGGGCCTCTTTCTTTTATAGTGAACCGAGCCCAATGTCCAAATCTGGCTAAACTAATTAACAACAGTGATAAATAAGGCCTAAACCGACCTGGCCCACTAACCTACATCATCAACTATTTTATGTACTCTAACACCCACCCCCCCCCCCTCCTTCAAGTTGGAGGGTGATAGGACCCCCAACTTGCCAATAAGAAAATGATGAGCAGCACCAGGAAGGCTCTTGGTAAGTACATCAACAAGTTGAGTGGAAGTGGGAGCATGATGCAATGAAATCAAACCATCAGCAAGCTTGCCTCGAACAAAATGGCAATCTAGCTCAATGTGTTTAGTACGCTCATGGAATACCGAATTCTTGGCAATGTGAATTGCAGCATGATTATCACAGAGAACCGAAACAAGGCTGCAAACAGGAAAGCCAAAATCAGTCAGCAATCTAGTCAGCCAAGTCACCTCTGCCACAGCCATACTCAAGGATCTGTATTTAGCCTCACCGGCTGCTTCTTGGACTTCTAACAAATCAGGCTACCACCGAGGAGAATACAAAAACAAGTTACTGACTTTCTACTATCAGGACAAGCGCCCCAATCGTTGTCACAAAACACTTTGAGAGACAAATCAGAGCAGTTGTTGAGAAATAAACCATAGTAAGAGGTACCTTTGAGATACCTCAACAAGTGTAGAGTTGCCTTCATGTGAGGGAGACAAGGCAGTTGCATGTACTGACTTAAGTGTTGGACAGCAAAAGCCAAATCCGGTCTAGTATGAGTAAGGAAGTTCAGTTTACCAATTAGACTTCTGTAGGTCTCAGGATTGGGTAAAGGATCACCCACTCCAGCCTTGAGCTTCTCATGTAATTCTAATGGACATATAACAGGAGAGGAAATGTCACAGCGAAACTCTTTGAGCAGGTCAAGCAGAAATTTCTTTTGATGAAGAAGAACACCAGAGGGTGTATACAACACTTCAAGACCAAGGAAATAATTCAACAACCCCAAATTTTTTATCTTAAACCGCTCATGAAAAAATAGCTTGAGGGCAGAAATTTCAGAGGAATCAGTGCCAGTTAAAATAATGTCATCAACATAAACAGTTAGGATAACCAATGAGTCCCCAGAACCTCTAGTAAACAATAAATTGTCATTTAAAGAATGAGAATAACCTCTTGACTGCAGGGATTGAGACAACTTGGCATACCATTTCCTTGAAGCCTGTCTCAACCCATACAAAGACTTTTGTAACTTGCAAACCAAAGGAACAAGAGAAGAAGCAGATGCAGGTACTGATAAACCAGGAGGAAGTTTCATGTAGACTTCTTCATCGAAATCCCCATGCCAGAAAGCATTGTTTACATCCAATTAAAAAAAAGACCGATTCTGTTTAACAGCAACAGCAACAAGAGTTTTGATAGTAGACATTTTTACTACAGGGGAAAAAGTTTCATGAAAGTCAATCCCCTCGACTTGAGTATCCCCTCTGACCACTAACCTTGCCTTATACCTCTCAATTCTCCCATCAACTCTATATTTGACCTTGTATACCCATTTGCAACCAATGGGCTTCTTACCACTGGGTAACTCAACTATGTCCCAAGTTAAATTAGCCTCCAAAGCCTCAAAATCCTTTCTCATGGCATATTGCCACTCAGGAACAGTTGCAGCTTGAGAGTAAGAAAAAGGCTCAAGAACAGGCTGCTGCTTACTAGATAATGAAGTGTGAGGATCACAAGTGGAGCTAGGAACAGAAACAGAAGAATTATAGATATAATTCTGAAGATAGGCAGGCTATTTCCTAGGTCTGAGATACTCTAACAGGAGCAGATGAAGAAGAAATAGGGGAAGGAATAGGTGTAGGAGAGGGAGAAGAGGGTGTGGCTAGCACAGGAGACACAGAGGAGGAGAGAGATGATGGAATAAGAGAGCAAACAGGAGAGGAGGAAGGATCGGGACAGGGCATTGGAGGAACAGTGTCATCAAAATAAGAAGAAGGAAAAGGACAAATGGTTGGGATCCAGTAGAGGAAGAGACAAAGGGAAAAAGATGCTCATGGAAGCATACATCCCTAGAAACAAAACAAGACTTAGATTGGAGATTGTAAAGTTTAAAACCTTTCTTGGAAAAAGGGTAACTAATAAAGACACAAGGAGAGGCACTAGGCTGGAATTTATCCCTATGAGGTCTAGGAGTAGTGGAATAACATAGACAACCAAAGGCCTTAAGGTGGTCATAAGAAGGTGTGTGGCCATAAAGCAGTTCATAAGGACTCTTGTGATTTAGGAGAGGAGATGGGAACCTATTTATCAAATATGTGGCTATTAAAATGCAGTCACCCCAAAATATGATGGGGAGATGAGATTGGAAGAGTAAGGCCCTGGCAGTGTCTAGCAAGTGCCTGTGCTTCCTTTCCACCACCCCATTTTGCTGAGGGGTATGTGGACAGGAAGTCTGATGGATGATACCTTGATCTGCAAAGAACTGAGAACCAGACAGGCTTGACCCTAACTCTAAGGCATTGTCACTTCTAATAGTCTGAAATTTGGTGTGAAATTGAGTAGTAATCAAGTTAAGGAAAGCTTTGAGAATGGTAAAAGCATTACTTTTGGCACCTAGTAGGTGTGTCCAGGTGGCCGTAGTACAGTCATCAACAATGGTGAGGAAATATCTAGATCCATCATAGGTTAGGGTATTAAAAGGACCTCAAGTGTCAATGTGGATAAGCTGAAAAGGTGCAGTACTCTTAATAAAACTATCTGAAAAAGGTAATCTAGATTGTTTGGCTAAAGGGAAAAGGGACAATCAAAGGACTATTTAGAGGATAATTTGGAACCAACATTATTAAGTGATTTCATTTTGGAAAAAGGCAGATGGCCAAGTCTATAGTGCCAAACATCATCAACTTTATTCATATTCACATTGGCAGGAACAGCAAGAAGGATCAGTATTTACAGTTGCATGAACACTAGGAACAAAAGAAATGGAGGGGGAAACAGCAGCAATGGCAGAACTATTACAATCAGAGGAAACAACAGGGAAAGCAGCAGGAACAGAAAAATCACAAGTAAAAGCAGCTGGGTGATGAGACAACTTGTACAGCCCACTGTCAGATCTACCAAGCATCACTGGCTTCTTCAGAGAAGGGCCCTATAGAGCATGATAATCAACCATTAATTAACTTAGAAATAGCTTCATAAAAACCCACCATGGCACAACATCAGAAACATGGTTTTTCTTTCAAAATTAAAAAGTTCTATCTTTTACAAGTTGGTTACAACTCATAGAAGCTCAACCATAGGAAGGATAATTAAAAATCACCTTAAAATAGTTATAACAGCCTTGTATTGAGCTTACTTCACTTCAAATTAACCTTCTAATCCACCACATAAATCAGAAAGGGGAACTAACAACCACCTCGAAAGTTATGGCACCCGAATCACTTAGAAAACTTGATTTTACCTAGGGTTGATATGAGAAACCTTATAGAGGACTTCCATGGGATGTTTTATGTCTCTCACAATCTGAATATCTTCCAACTACTTGATGCCTTAGAAGAGAGGAGATGATTTTATGGACTGTTTTACAAGAGAATTGAAGAACAACTCAAGAACCCTAAGGGAGAAAGAGGGATGGTCAGTCTGGAGAGAGAGAATTTCATGGCTTCTCTTATGCCTTACAACTGAAAATGATAGTGAGAAATGAGGTGCATCAGCCCCTTTAAGGGGTCCCTTTTGGCTACCCTTATCCTTGTGTTACATCTCAAAAATTTCGGATTTGTTAACTTGTGAGTAGGCTAACATGAGCTTAAGGTGATTATGAAAACCTTACAAGATTAAGGGAAGTATTAGATATCATAAAGCGCATACTATAAGAATTTGAATTCATACGAATATATGAGCTTTAGTTTGTTGAATGAAGTGAAATATAAGTCGTATTCGGAAGGTTTCCGCTATAATTAAGCTAATATTTATTTAGAAAAATCTTGAGGGGCTGATATAGGGCCTATTGTATGGTTAATGAAGTTTTATATAAGTGCCAAGAAGGTTCCACGAGGATTGGAAGTCAAACGAGTCGACGAGAATGGAATTCGGAAATTCCCAGTTGTACGGCCATTTGTACGTACCGTATAAATTATACGGCCCGTATAATGGTTTGTAGATTGCTTCCAGAGAAGGGTGCAACCTGGTAAGATTATACGGTCTAATAATTGGCCGTATAATTGGGGCGGGTCAGAATTTGTTTTTATAAACATGGACGACCCTCACTTTATTTTCATTTCCCACGTTTCTTCGAAGCTCTCCAAAGCTCCAAAACCCTTTTCCCAACATATTTCACTAAAACCCAAGAGATTTCAAAGATCAAATAGCAAGAATCAAAGTGCTCATGTGTTAGAAAGCTTCCTAGGGTTGGTAGATTTAATGATATACTTAGGCATTGAAGCTAAGGATTTTACATAAGTTGATAGCTGCTCCAAAGATCATTCCCATGGGATGAAAGGTTATTTTTTATGCTTATTTCATTTTATCATGAATGCTTAGTTGTTGAAGAACTTGGGTAGAAGAAGAAGAAAGTAGAAAATGAGGGCTAAATGTAACTTTTATGATGTTTTTGAGTAGTGAGCTAACTTGAGTCATGATTTTTAGTATAATATGGATATAATCTTGTTATGGAAGGTAGTAATGGTGAAGAGGAAGTATTGTATGAAAATGTGCTAAGAATGGGTGTGAAGTTGCTAGTAAAATTTGAGCATGAGGATGAATTTTGAAGGCTTAATGAAATGCGATGTTATTGTGGTTGTTGGGAGTTGTTTTTTAATATGGTGGAAGTTGACGAAATAGGGGAAATGCTGCTCAATTTTTATTAGATCATGAATTTTTCTAGTTTGAATTTAAGAGTATCATTAAGGCTTAACTATGGTATGAATCCTTCTAAATGTAGATTGTTCAAGCTTCGACAGTGAACGTTAAGAAGTTAAGAAGACAAAGAGGTATGTAAGGCTAACCCTTCTTTCATTAAGGCATGGTTCCCTTTTTATATATCCTTTCATGAGTTCCATAGTTTCTTCCAAATAATTCTATCTCCAAGATTACCAAAGCTCATGATTCTCGATACTTTCACGATTCTAGTACCTCCTTTATATGATAGTTGATCCTCTAAGGATAGATGTAACGAAAATGATGATGGCAATGATGTTGATGATACTTATGGACTTTTATGTATACGTGTCTAAGTATGTATGACTATTATGTAACACCGAGCTTATATGGCCGGGTATGATACCTATCGCGCGCACACCTCTGCAGTTGGGTACGGATAACACTGAGCCTTGGTAGGGCCAGGTATGTATAATCACCGAGCCTTGTCATGGCCGGGTATGTGAATCAATGAACCTTTGTGGTCGGGTATGGTATAAATACAAATACGAATATGTATATGTATGTATACATGCACGAGTAAGCATTGGAAATGAAAGGCCCCTATGAAAGACAAGTAAGTAAATATGATGATGGCCACTAGAGGTACAAAGGGCTCTATTACCTCCTGATTCTTCTATCTTATGCTATTCCTTATGCTACTTCTTACGCTATTTCTTATGCTCCTATTATGATGTTGATTATGCTTTACATACTCAGTGCATTATTCGTACTGACGTCTTTTCATTACGCTGCGTCATGCCCGCAGGTGGACAGGGAGACAGGCTTGATCTATAGATTTCTTGTTCAGGGGCTGCATAGAAGAGCTCCATTTTGTTCGGAGCTACAACTTTGGTATTATTCTTTTGTGTACATACATATGGGCATGGCGGGGTCCTGTCCCGCCTATATGATATGACATGCTCTTCTTAGAGGCTCGTAGACAGTTGTGTATGGTTAGATGTCTTGTAGCCTTGTCGGCTCACTTTTAGTATATTATTTTGTTAGCCTCGTCGGCCTGTGTATATGGATATGGGCATTGTTGTTGATGATGATATAAATGTGTCGTTGCCCGATGTGATTAGTACTGTTGATGTATTGGAATCATGAGTAGGCCATGTGGCTCACCTAGATGTGAAGTTGATGGTACGATAAGAGGTGCCTGGGTGGATAGCACCGGGTGCCCATCATGGCCCTCTGGTTGGGTCGTGACAAAAGTGGTACCAGAGCAGTTCTATCCTAGGGAGTGTCTACGAGCCGTGTCCAGTAGAGTCTTATTTATGGCTGTGTTGCGCGCCACACTTATAAACAGGAGGATGTGAGCATTTTAGGAATGAATGACCTTCTTTCTTCATAAGATTGTGCGATAGAGCCATAATATAAGGATTTCTCTTTCCTTAACCACGTATTATGTATTTCAGAAATGTCTGTAAAGCGAAAGGCTACGACAAGCCAAAAGGGCAAGATAGTGGCAGAAAAGCGGGCTGAAAGAGCACCGCCAACGGATATAGAGGAAGGTGAGTCCCAGAATGCGGCTCAATCTCAGTCCTCCCACTCAGTACCTATTTCTGAGGATTATGAGGGAGCCTCAGCCCCAGCTCCAGCACCCCCAGCTCCTCCCCCAGATGCTTCAGGCCAAGATGTAAAAGAGGCCATTCATTTACTTACTCAATTGGTTGCCGCTTATGCTTAGCGGCAAGGTACAGGGCAAGGTGATAGGGTTGTTAGTGTAAGGGCCCGTGATTTTATTAGCTTGAACCCTCCGGAATTCTTCGGGTCAAAGCCGAATTAGGACTCTCAAAACTTTATTGATGGGATGTTGAGGACACTTCGATTAATGCATACTTCAGACATTAAATCGGTAGAGTTAGCGTCCTATAGATTACGGGATGTTGCGGTTCATTGGTATACGGTTTGGATGGCTTCACGGGGAGTCAATGCACTTCCCCTGGTATGGCAAGAATTTTTGGATGCCTTCCTTCGACATTACTTGCCTCTAGAGGTTCGGCGGGCTAGAGGTGATAAATTCTTGAATCTTAGGCAAGGAAGCATGAGTGCCTTAGAGTATAGTATTCGCTTCAATTCTTTGGCTAGGTATGCTCCAGCCACGGTAGCGGATATGGGTGACCGAGTGCACCGATTTGTGAGAGGCCTAGGGCCACATTTGATGGATAGGTGCTTGACTGCGTCCCTTCAGGAAAACATGGATATTTCACGCATTCAAGCCTATGCCCAGAATTTAGAGGAAAGCCAACAACAACAAAGAAGTGGACATGAGCATGATAGAGGGTATAGCAAGAGGGCTAGATCTTGGGGTCCGACGAGTGAGTTTAGAGGCGGGCAAAGACAACAGTTTTCTAGGCATTCAGGTCATTCTATGACTAGAGCACCTCCACGGTTCACAGGCCAGAGATTGGATAGATCTACTTATTCCGGGCCGAGTCAGAGTTTCAGGGCTTCAGGATCTCAGTTCAGAGGCGATTCGGGTCAGGAAAGGCCACCCGTGCCACGATGTTTCCAGTGCGGGAAGTTACATTGGGGCCAGTGTCGACTAGGCTCAGAGGTTTTCTATGCATGCGGTCGGCCAGGCCATATCATGCGTGATTGCCCCTAGGTTGGTAGCAGGGGTAGGGCCCAGCCTTCAAGGTCAGCAGCTGGGTCTTCATCATCTATACGCCCTATGGGGATAGGTTCACATGCGCCAGTCAGTCATGGTAGAGGTAGAGGGAGTGCTCCCAGTTCTAGTGGTCCTCAGCACCGTATTTATGCTTTGGCGAGACGCCAGGATCTTGAGTCTTCTCCCAAGGTCGTCACAGGTATATTGTCGGTATTCTCTCATGATGTATATGCTTTGATAGATCCGAGCTCCACATTGTCATATGTTACTCCATATATTGCGGGTCGGTTTGGGGTCAAACCGGAATCGATCAAACCTTTTGAGGTATCTATACTCGTTGGTGAACCGGTAATAGCTAGTCGAGTATATAGAAATTGCGTAGTTGGGATTTTGACCATCATACTGTGGTTGATTTACATGAGTTAAAAATGGTGGACTTTGATGTTATCATGGGCATGGATTGGTTGGCCTCCTACTATGTCAATGTTGATTGTAGAATGAAAATTGTTCGCTTCCAGTTTCCGGGAGAACCAGCCTTGGAATGGAAAGGAAATACAGCGTCCCCGAAAGATAGGTTTATTTCCTATCTCAAGGCAAGGAAAATGATCACAAAAGGTTGTATTTACCATCTAGTTCGGGTCCAAGATGTAGAAGCTGAATCGCCAACTCTTCAGTCTGTCCCTGTGGTGAGTGAGTTTCCAAATGTTTTCCCGGAAGAGCTTCTAGGCCTCCCTCCTGAAGGGGAGATTGATTTTTCTATTGATGTGCTACCGGATACAAAATCCATATCCATTCCTCCTTATAGGATGGCTCCCGCAGAGTTGAAAGAGTTGAAGGAGCAATTGAAGGACTTGCTTAAGAAAGATTTTATTAGGCCTAGTTCTTCCCCGTGGGGAGCACCCGTGTTATTTGTGCGAAAGGAAGATGGCTCCTTACGAATGTGCATTGACTATCGACAATTGAATAAAGTGACGATTAAGAATAAATATCCGCTTCCAAGGATTAATGATTTATTTGACCAATTACAAGGCACCAAATGGTTTTCAAAAATAGATTTGAGATCCGGGTATCATCAGGTGAGAGTTAAGGAGAAAGATATTCCTAAGACGGCCTTCAGAACCAGATATGGCCATTTCGAGTTCCGGGTAATGTCATTTGGGCTAACTAATGCACCGGCAGTATTTATGGATTTGATGAACAATATGTTCAAGCCCTTCCTAGATTTGTTCGTGATCGTGCTTATTGACGATATCCTGGTATATTCTATGTCCGAGGCAGAACATGCGGATCATTTACGTACCGTTCTCAGAGTTCTTCAAACTCGAGAGTTATTTGCCAAATTTTTTAAGTGTGAATTTTGGTTGAACTCAGTAACCTTTTTGGGGCATATTATTTCAGCCGGTGGCATTCAGGTAGATACCCAAAATATTGCGGCCGTGAAGACTTGGCCAAGACCTATAACACCTACGGAGGTTCATAGTTTTCTGGGCTTAGCAGGTTATTACAGGAGATTTGTAGAAGGCTTTTCTTCTATCTCTGCACCACTCACGAAGTTGACCCAGAAATCAGCTAAGTTTCAATAGACGGATGCTTGTGAATGTGGTTTCCAAGAACTGAAGAACAGGTTAACCTCGGCCCCGGTTCTTACACTTCCAGAAGGACCAGAAGTCTATGTTGTCTACTGTGATGCTTCGGGCATTAGATTAGGGTGTGTATTGATGCAGCATGGTAAGGTGATTTCCTACACCTCAAGGCAGTTGTGCAAACATGAGAAGAATTATCCAACCCATGAACTTGAGTTAGCTGCGGTGATTCATGCGTTGAAGATGTGGAGACATTATTTGTATGGAGTCCATGTTGACATTTATACAGATCATAAGAGCCTTCAATATATTTTCAAACAGAAGGAATTGAATTTGCGGCAGAGGCGATGGTTAGAGTTGTTGAAAGATTATGATGTTAACATCCTATATCATCCCGGGAAAGCAAACGTTGTGGCTGATGCTCATAGCCGTAGATCTGTGGGAAGTTTATGTGATGTTCAACCAGAGAAAAGAGAGTTAGCTCGTGAGCTCCAGCAATTAGCTAGCCGAGGAGTTCGGGTAGTGAACTCAGGCAATATCGGAGCTACTATTCAGAATTCAGCGGTCTCGTCACTAGTGGTTGAAGTGATAGAGCGCCAGTACGAGGATCCCATGCTAGTTCAGTACAGAAATACGCTCCCTCAGAAGAAGAAGTCATCCTTTGAAGTTTCGGGAGATGGATTTCTCCGATGTCAAGGTAGGTTGTATGTTCCCAGTGTCGCAGGGCTACGCCAACAAATTTTGAATGAAGCCCATTGTTCCCGTTATTCAGTTCACCCCGGAGCAACAAAAATGTATCATGATCTTAAATCTATGTATTGGTGGAATGGGATGAAGAGAGACATAGCGGAATTCGTGGCCCAATGTCCTAATTGTCAGCAAGTGAAAATTGAACACCAAAAGCCCAGTGGATTATTGCAAGCTATAGAAATCCCAACTTGAAAATGGGAAGTGATTAACATGGATTTCATTACAGGCTTACCCCGTTCTCGACGTAAGTATGATTCTATATGGGTGATTGTGGATAGAATCACGAAGTCAGCTCATTTCTTACCAGTCAGAACTACATATGTAGTAGAAGATTATGCAAAGCTTTATGTTAAAGAGATAGTACGACTTCACAATGTTCCAGTATCTATTATCTCCGATAGAGGGACTCAATTCACAGCCAATTTCTAGAAAACTTTCCAAGAAGGTTTGGGGACTCAGATGAGTCTTCGCACAACATTTCACCCACAGACTGATGGACAAGCTGAACTTACCATTCAGACCCTTAAGGATATGCTACGGGCGTGTATATTGTATTTTGGGGGTAGTTGGGATGATCACTTACCACTTATTGAATTTGCTTATAACAATAGTTATCATTCTAGCATCCAAATGGCCCCGTATGAGGCTTTATATGGGCAAAAGTGTAGATCCCCAATTGGGTGATTCGAAGTAGGAGAGACCAAATTGATAGGGCCGGACTTGGTCCAGCAAGCTATAGAGAAAGTCAAGCTTATACAGGATCTATTATTAACAACTCAGAGTCGTCAGAAATCCTATACAGATAATTGTCGAAGGGACTTAGAGTTCCAAGTGAAAGATTGGGTATTTTTGAAGGTGTCGCCAATGAAGGGCGTCATGAGATTTGGAAAAAAGGGAAAGCTTAGTCCCCGGTACATTGGACCTTATGAGATCGTACGCAAGGTAGGCTGAGTGGTTACGAATTAGATCTACCTCCTGATTTGGAGTCAGTTCACCCAGTTTTCCATGTATCGATGCTTCGTAAGTGCATTGGATATCCTTCCAGAATTGTACCAATAGATGATGTCCAAGTTACCAAACAATTGTCCTATAAAGAAGTTCCCATTGCCATTCTAGATAGGCAAGTACGGAAGCTCAGAACCAAGGAGGTAGCTTCAGTTAAAGTTTTATGGAGAAATGATAATAGAGAAGAAATGACTTGGGAAGCAGAAGAAGACATGAAGTTCAGGTACCCGCATTTATTTTCACCCCCGGAAGAGTCTTAGGTAGAGACGCCATTATCCTCAGGTATGTAGTGCTTTCCTTGATGTTTTCCTGGTCGTGTGTGGCCATGGTTATTAATGTTGTTGTTGTAGCCCTGTGAAGCGGTGTATTTTGGTTTGCTGTGACAGGATGGTAGTGCCATTTTACCGAGCAAACTTTGGCGAAATTTTAATAGAATTCCCAAGAACCTAACATTCGAGGACGAATGTTTCAAAGGGAGGAAGAATGTTACATCTCAGAAATTTCGGATTTGTTGCCTTGTGAGTAGGCTAACGTGAGCTTAAGGTGATTATGAAACCCTTACAAGATTAAGGGAAGTATTAGATAGCTTAAAGTGCATACTATAAGATTTTGAAGTCATACGAATATATGAGCTTTAGTTTGTTGAAGGAAGTGAAATATAAGTCGTGTTCGGAAGATTTTCGCTATAATTGAGCTAATATTTATTTAGAAATATCTTGAGGGGATGCTATAGGGCCTATTGTATGGTTAATGAAGTGTTATATAAGGGCCAAGAAGGTTCCACGAGGATTGGAAGTCAAACGAGTCGACGAGAATGGAATTCGGAAATTCCCAGTTGTACGGCCATTTGTACGGATCATATAAATTATACGGCCCGTATAATGGTCTGTAGATTGCTTCCAGAGAAGGGTGCAACCTGGTAAGATTATGCGGTCTAATAATTAGCCGCATAATCGGGTCGGGTCAGAATTTTCTTTTTATGAGCATGGACGACCCTCACTTTATTTTCATTTCCCACATTTCTTCCATGCTCTCCAAAGCTCCAAAACCCTTTTCCCAACATATTTCACCAAACCCAAGAGATTTCAAAGATCAAAAAGCAAGAATCAAAGTGTTTATGTGTCATAAGGCTTCCTAGGGTTGGTAGATTTAAAGATATACTTAGGCATTGAAGCTAAGGTTTTTACATAAGTTGATAGCTGCTCCAAATCTCATTCCCATAAGATGAAAGGTTAGTTTTTGCGCTTATTTCATGTTATCATGAATGCTTTGTTGTTGAAGAACTTGGGTAGAAGAAGAAAGTAGAAAATGAGGGCTAAATGTAACTTTTATGATGTTTTTGAGTAGTGAGCTAACTTGAGTCATGATTCTTAGTATAATATGGATATAATCTTGTTATGGAAGGTAGTAATGGTGATGAGGAAGTATTTTATGAAAATGTGCTAAGAATGGGTGTGAAGTTGCTAGTATAATTTGAGCATGAGGATGAATTTTGAAGGCTTAATGGAATGTGATTACTTGATTATGATATTATGGATGTTATTGTGGTTGTTGGGAGTTGTTTTGTAATATGGTGGAAGTTGACGAAATAGGGGAAATGCTGCTCAATTTTTATTAGATCATGAATTATTCTAGTTTGAATTTAAGAGTATCATTAAGGCTTAACTATGGTATGAATCCTTCTAAATGTAGATTGTTCAAGCTTCGACAATGAACGTTAAGTAGTTAAGAAGACAAAGAGGTATGTAAGGCTAACCCTTCTTTCATTAAGGCATGGTTCCTTTGTTATTATCCTTTCATGAGTTCCATAATGTCTTCCAAATGACTCTATCTCCAAGATTACCAAAGCTCATGATTCTCGATACTTTCACGATTCTAGTACCTCCTTTATATGATAGTTGATCCTCTAAGGATAGATGTAACGAAAACGATGATGGCAATGATGTTGATGATACTTATGGACTTTTATGTATACGTGTCTAAGTATCTATGACTATTATGTAACACCGAGCTTATATGGCCGGGTATGATACCTATCGCGCGCGCACCTCTGCAGTTGGGTACGGATAACACTGAGCCTTGGTAGGGCCAGGTATGTATAATCACCGAGCCTTGTCATGGCCGGGTATGTGAATCACCGAACCTTTGTGGTCGGGTATGGTATAAATACGAATACAAATATGTATATGTATGTATATATGCACGAGTAAGCATTAGAAATGGAAGGCCCCTATGAAAGACAAGTAAGTAAATATGATGATGGCCACTAGAGGTACAAAGGGCTCTATTGCCTCATGATTCTTCTATCTTATGCTATTCCTTATGCTACTTCTTACGCTATTTCTTATGCTTCTATTATGATGTTGATTATGTTTTACATACTCAGTATATTATTCGTACTGACGTCCTATCATTTGTGGATGCTGCGTCATGCCCGTAGGTGGACAGGAGATAGGCTTGATCTATAGATTTCTTGTTCAGGGACTGCATAGAGGAGCTCCATTTCGTCCGGAGCTACAACTTTGGTATTATTCTTTTGTGTACATACATATGGGCATGGCGGGATCCTGTCCCGCCTATATGATGTGACATACTCTTCTTAGAGGCTCGTAGATAGTTGTGTATAGTTAGATGTCTTGTAGCCTTGTTGGCTCACATTTAGTATATTATTTTGTTAGCCTCGTCGGCTTGTGTATATGGATATGGGCATTGTAGTTGATGATGATATAAATGTGTCGTTGCCCGATGTGATTAGTATTGTTGATGTATTGGAATCATGAGTAGGCCATGTGGCTCACCTAGATGTGAAGTTGATGATACGATAAGAGGTGTTCGGGTGGATAGCACCGGGTGCCCGTTATGGCCCTCTGGTTGGGTCGTGACACCTTGCCTTTTTGAAGAATGAATTGTGGCCTTTCCTTTAGCAAGTAGGCGATGCACCTACTTGTCACCTACTTGCTTAGTTAGTAGGTGTCACTTGCATATCTTTATCTCTTTAAACACATGTCTCATCCCCGTTTAATGATCGCGATATGTATTAAGTAGCTCAAGCAAGTAGAATGGAAAGTAAGTTGGTGAAGCAAGCACGTCGGGTAAGCAAGCATCTCGTTTTTATTTGCCCAAAAGCTCATTCCTCATGACTAAGTACATTCTTCCACCTCATCCTAGTCATGTATATGTTGATGAAAATACGGGATGTAACAATTAGTCGATTATATCATTTTATAATTTACTTAGTTTTCTAGGTTGAAATTGAGTTGACTATATAGATAGAAGCGCAATTCGCAAAAAAAAAAAAAAAAAAAAAAAGGGCAATTCTCAGGAGTGCCCTTATTTTGGGGTGGTCTTTAATTTTTGCCTTTCTAATACTATGAGGTTTGGGGTTCGAACTCCGGCTCAGTAAAAAAAAAATCGCAAGGTAGAGTTTTATAGCAAACTTAGGCTTGTTCAGGCTAAATTTAGGCCTGCAGGCAGAGTTTTGAAGGCAAAATTCTGTCTTAAGGCGGAGTTTCGCAGGAAAAACTCTGCCTTGCGAATCCAGGTTCTACTTGACGAATTTTTTTAAAACTTTTGACTGAATGGGGGTTTAAACCCGGAACCCAAGAGTTTTAAGCGAAGGGCCAAAAATTAAAGACCAACAATTTGAAGGGCAAAAATTAAAGACCAGTGCATTTGAAGGGCACTCCGCAGAAGAAAAAAAATGCAGATAGTTTACGTTTTGTCGTAAATCACCTTAGGCCCATAATATGGTGTAATAATCAACTATATAGAAGATTAATTTCTCTGTGTTGGACAACTAACAGACATGCTTATCTTATAAGGAATTAGAATGTTCTAGTCATAAACTGATAATTTATTCACGTTTTCTGGCATGTGTTTAGCTGTGGAATAAAGTTGGTAGTTCAACTGTTTTTTCTGCGGCAAATTACTGAAAATGAAGCTTTTGGCCCTACAAACAGAAGCTACTGTCTATTAAGGCCTTGATTGGTTCATCGATAGAACTTGAACAAATGGTAGTATGACCTATACTATCAAGGCAGTGACGGACTCAAATTGGGAGCTTATGGTTTCTTGATTCTAATCTGATTAAGTTATTGTATTCTAAATTAATAACTTATACATATTTAATAATTTTTTAAGATAAATATATAATTTGAACTAATTACAGCTTGTTTGGATGGTTGTTACCTATTGTATTGTATTTTATTGTATCATATTGTATTGTTAATTTAAATACAGTATTTGTTTTGATTGTTTCTTTTATTTTATTGTATCATATTGTTGAATCTAACGTCATGTAACAACGAAAAGTCTCGTTTCATAGAATGAGCGATTTGGTGTGATCGCATCGTTACCTTAATGAGCGATTTGGTGTGATCGCATCGTTACCTTATAATCTTTTTTTTTCCTCTCATTTTGTATGTACTTATTTCTAGTAATCATATTTATCCTTTACGTATCTTTTTATAGTAATTCTACTCCGTACCCTACTTTTCTTGTAGGTTAATTCTTCAAATTGCTGATGCATGTTTGACATTATGTGACAACAGGAAATGATACAATCTATCCAAATTTTATATTCATCAAAATAATAAAGCACAATACGATACAACACAATACAATATAATACGATATATTATCACCGAACAAAATGTAAATCTATTGGGTTCGACCGAATTTGTACGCGAAACTCACGCCTAAACTGTTTAAATAAAGAGGAAAAGGACAGGCAAAGTTAGCATAGCATTTTCTGTTGCATGTCTCAAAAGTCTTAAAGAGAACATGTATTATACGAGTTGACGCCGCATATCGGCATATGGCGTGACCATATTATATAGGTTAATTAGCACCTTAACTGCTCGTATTTCGGTGCGGCGTATACTTTATATAGATTAGCACTCTTTTCGCTTCATTTTTACATGACACTTTTAATACTTTATTATATTATCACTATATACTGTAAATTGGAACGGAGGCAGTAACAAAATTGGCTCTATGTGTGACCTTATGCCATACAGGTACTATTAAAAAGTTACTAGTATTATTTTTTCACCGGAAAATGTTTAATGACTATTCTCACAGATATTTTAAGTGAATTAGTGACTAAAAAAACATAGTGTTTTCACTAAAGAAAATTAGGAAGTTACTTAGCGTTCTAATGGAACCTTGTTTTCCATTATGATAGCACTTTTCGTTTTCCGAAATTCAAACCGCACGAACTTTGATCAATATTTTATTATGTATTTTTTTACCAAATTGATATGAGAAAAGTTGCAAATTATTGTACTTTTCATGTAGTTTTAAAATATATAAATTTTAATCTAAAATATTAAGTTAATCTAATCCAATTTAGCTTCAAAATTTAGTCAAATTAACTCTCGAAAAGCGTAAAGTGTCACATAAATTCAAACGAAGGGAGTATTTTATAGCATAAATTTCTCACTGATTTAGTAGTGTGGTATAACGAAGGCAATTGTTAAACTGCACAACGTGTTCTTATCTGTTAAGTGTGTAACTGGAGCACTGGGATCTCCCCACACTCTATTCCAATTGGTTCTCTTTTTTGTGGTGTGTTCGGACACCCATAATACGAGTATATCCTAACCTCTGCCTTTTCTATTTGATTGGTAGATTCCTAGCCTTTTCCCTAAACAAGATCACCCTAACAATTTACCTCGCTTTGCACCGTTGACTTGTGAGTCTTTGAAGTTACTATTCTATCCTTACGAAAAGATAGATTGGTAAAATGCATGAACATAGGCGGAGTGTACATAGGTCGAGTTGGTTCGGATTTTTCAAAATTCAAATCAAATTAATTGTATTTAAATCTACAAATAAAAAACCAAAACAACAAAAGTTGAATTTTTCAACCTTGGATTTTTCGATTTTCTCAGGTTTTTCGATAAAATATTCATACAAAATATATAACTTGTGCTTCAAATATTTCTTATATTCTAGTAAGATACAACTATCTAAGGTGTTTCTTAAGAAAATAACTCAAAATTTTGAGATGAGTGATAATGACATTATACTAGAATATTCAACAAAAAAGATAATGAAATTGAATAACACAAATATGCTAATTGATAGTTAAGTCATAATGAAAATGATCAAAATTATTTTTTACATATATATAATAGGTATTGAATATCCTTGTGACTCCACCACTGATAAAATGTATAGGTCTTCATAAATCAAATACCACTTCTTAATTCCTTTAGATTACTTACTCTATTATCAAGCTCTGTTGTTTATAGATATTGCTCTGAGAGAATATTGTAAAGTTTAGTAAGTGTACAGGTGTTTAAGAAAGGATTAAACATGAGATGAATTATATGCTAACATATTATAGAAGTGTACAAGTGTTTAAGAAACGATTAAACATGAGTTGAATTATATGCTAACATATTATGGAAGTGTACAAGTGTTTAAGAAAGGATTAAACATGATTAATGAATACATTGACCTAGTGCATAATGAGGCCCACATTGACAGCTCCAGCCATACCTACCGCAAGACTTGTCACTCTATAAAAGAACACCTCCACTAATTAAGCTAATTATTTAGACTTATTATGGATCGTTTGGTTGCTGGTTAAAGTTATGCAGATACTAGTATGCAGAGATTAAATATATAGGATTTATTTATACAATATTTAATTATTCATGTATTACTTATATTATTATCTTCTATCACGCCTAAGATAATATATAGTTTCCCTCATGACCATGTGAGATCCTTAATTGCTAACCAACTCCCGTATTTGATATATTGAATTTTATACATAGCAAAAAATACTACTAAACATGATACAAGTTATAGAACCCGTTTGGATTGTCTTATAAGTTGGCTTATAAGCTGTTTTTAGCTTTTTTGAGTGTTTGGTTGGCCAGCTTAAAGTCATTTTATGCTTAAAATAAGCTCAAAAAAATAATTGGACCCATTTGACTTAGTTTATCTAAAGCAGCTTATAAGCTGAAAATAACTTATAAGCCAAAAAAAATAAGTTGGACTACCCTAATTTATTTTTTTCAGCTTATAAGCTGAAAAGCTTATAAGCAAACAGCTTTAAGCTGTAAGCCAATCCAAACGGGCTCATAATCAGCAACCAAATGACTAGGATTTTATTATTATTGGCTCTAACAACCCACCAAAAGAAGGTTATCCTTTCCAAAAGAATCTCTTCTTTTCTCCTCTTTTTTAGTACCTTTGTCAGTGTTTAAAGAGTTCAATGATTCAACACATGTTTATATGCTGACCAAGGTTTCAGTATTCTTACTTTCCCTATAAGATTCATTCCAACTCATTACAATTCTAGAGATCTTAAGACCTGCCATATTGAACAACTCCTTAAAAGTCTTTCTTTTTATTTTGGATAAGTAATCCCTAGAAGTCTTTCTTGAAGAAAAATCCAATCTATTTGTCATTACTTTCATTGTGTCTTTAGTTGTATCTTCAACTTAGATTCTAATCTTCCTTAATCTCCATCTGGGGTTGTTTTCTTGATTCTTGATTCCCATTTTCTTAGATTCCTATGTTCAATTTAAGTCTTTCTTGATTCTTGATTCCTGTTTTCTTGATTCCTATGTTCAATTTAAGTACTTTCTTGAACAAAAATCCAAACTGTCTTGATTCTTGATTCCTATGTTATTTAAGTCTTTCTTGAAGAAAAAAGATCCAAACTTTCCTGATTCTTGATTCTTATTTTGGTGGATCTTTGTAAGGATAAATGGGTATCTGTTTGAGCAAAACTAAACCATCAGAGTCCAAGTCCAATGGGCAACATAGATCAGGTGGTAGTAGGGGTGGTGGGACCCACCAAACACAAATTCAGTATACAAAATCTCCACGTCCAGAAGCTCAATTACCTATAAGGGGACCCCACCAAGCAAGTCCTAAACCAGTATTCAAACAAGAATCTATTTTGGGTAAGCCATTTGAGGATGTTAAAGCACACTATACACTAGGTAAAGAATTGGGTAGAGGTCAATTTGGTGTTACATTTCTTTGTACTGAAATATCAACTGGTCATCACTATGCTTGTAAGTCAATATCAAAGAAAAAACTTGTTACAAAAGCTGATAAAGCTGATATGAGAAGAGAGGTTCAGATTATGCAACACTTAAGTGGACAACCAAATATTGTTGAATTTAAAGGTACTTATGAGGATAAAGGTTCTGTTTATCTTGTGATGGAACTGTGTGGTGGTGGAGAGTTATTTGATAGGATTATTGCTAAAGGGCATTATAGTGAAAGAGCTGCTGCATCAATGTGTAGAGCTATTGTTAATGTTGTTCATGTTTGCCATTTTATGGGTGTTATGCACCGTGACCTTAAGCCTGAGAACTTTCTGTTGACTGATAAGAGTGAAAATGCTGCTTTGAAGGCAACTGATTTTGGACTCTCCAAGTTCATTGAAGAAGGTAAATTCTGTTGTATGCTCTCATTTTTATTTAAATACAGTCGAACTTCTGTATAACATGTCGTTTGTTCCGGTAATCTTTTGGCTGCTATTGTGAAATGCTGTTATAGAGAACATATCATATACCATAACATGAAAATCAGTTCCAAAAAATTTTGGCCGTTGTCTGTATGACAACTTTTGGATGGAGTTTCTTTGATGCATGTCTCCAATCTACATATGAAAGTTGGCTGAATATACAGTCCCTTAAACTCTCAGTAAATTTCATTTCGAAACCTGAATTACGGCCTGTCCCGATTGAACAACCTGAACCCATGATAAAGTATTTCTATTAGACACTTCTGAATCAAATCTTAAAAAAGTTTTTTCGTGTGTTCTCAAGCCGTCAAGCGCCCATTACATAGATAAGTTAACTACTTAAAATATGCCAGCTCCTTTAATTATATGCATTAGCCTCAATAAGTCGTAAGACTTAAGCCTATTCTAGTTGAGGTTGATGTGTATAATTAATAGAAGTGAGATATTTTATGTGGTTAACCTATTTACGTAATGGATGCATGCGAACACAGGCAAAAAAATTTTCAAAATTTGAGCCAAAAGTATCGAATAGGAACATTTAAAATGTGTTTAGATGGTCAATTGAAATAGGTTGTAATTCGGGTGTCTAAATAAACTTTAGTACCAAGTTTAAGGTGATGTCAATGTATTCAGCCTAAAATATTATATTTAGGCATAATACATAAATAGGCCCTTAAACTTGGCTTCAGCTGGCATGTATGCCCTTCAACTTTGGGTGTGCACAAGTAGGCACCTCAACTTGTATAAAGTTGAAGAAGTAAACACAAATGCTGTCGTGGCACTGACGTGGCCCTCCAATATTTATGTGCCACGTCAGTGCCATGTCATCGTCTGTGTTTACTTGTTCAACTTTATACAAGTTAAGGTGCCTACTTGTGCACACCCAAAGATGGAGGGCATACTTGCCAGCTGAGGCCAAGTTTAAGGACCTATTTATGTATTATGCCTTATATTTGTGTAGGCTAAGATCCTGATTGTGAAGTTTCGAAGTACAGGACTTTATCTGTTTAGACTCTGGGCATGTTCACATCATTAACATGCTAGCTAATTTAATCTGTCTGTGCCGAGAAGGCCTCACTTTTTACTGGAAAGATTTTGCAACAGTAACACGATCAGTTCAGGCTAAAATAAAATAGGTTTCATGATACATGAATTTTCATATTTTCATTTCCTTTAAAACTTGGGTTCCTCGAAATAGTCATTGATGTCTCAAGTCTGTTCAAATTGGTATGTCAAGTTACTTATATTTATGCGGCCTGGTTAGACTCTTTTCTTCCTTGCTTAGGAAGTTCAAATACTGTTAATTCTGATTGAACTTCTATGAACCCAATCTTTTCCCTTATACGAAATTGGCTATTCTATATTATGATAGCTCATTATCTAAATTGAGAAAATCCCCTCTACTATTACTTTGTTTGGGTTGTAATAAAAAAAATGACATTCCGTGCAGGTAAGGTGTACAAGGATATTGTTGGGAGTGCTTACTATGTTGCCCCTGAAGTCTTACGGAAGAGTTATGGCAAGGAAATAGATGTTTGGAGTGCAGGTATTATGTTGTATATACTACTCAGCGGTGTGCCTCCCTTTTGGGCAGGTAAAATCAAGTGCTCCCTTCTCTATAATTATCAGTTTACAGTGTGGTTTTATCTAGGATTTGTTGTGTTTATTGGTGTATGTGTTCTGTAATGCAGAAACGGAGAGGGGTATATTTGATGCCATATTAAAAGAAGACATTGACTTTGAAAGTGAACCTTGGCCCTCTATAACAAGTAGTGCCAAGGACCTTGTCCGGAAGATGCTCAATAAAGACCCAAAGAAACGCATTTCTGCTGCTCAAGTTCTTGGTATGCACCCTTCTAAAAATACCTCATTGACTTTAATAGGGGTAATGTTTTCACATTGAGTAGTAAGGTTAGACACTATTTGTTTCTAATGAATCGTCAAAGGATGCGAAGTTTGGTTTTGAAATACGGTGATGTTGCATAGATCTAATTAAATTTGTCTTTACATTTTACTGATGGTATTGCTTCATAGTTAATTCTTTCTTAAAATAGGTTTGGCTTGTGAATAGTTTTATCAAAAGCGATCGCTTCACCACTTAAAACGATGGAGCGATAAAAAGCAAGGGGTTATCTGCTTATTCTGAAGCAATGAGCTTCTTAAAAGTGTGCATTTGAAACTATATGACTCAAATTTATCATGCGAGAAGCGCTTAACTCAATTTTTTCATATGAAGAAAATAGTGGAGGAAAACAACATTACCAGTTTCCAAAAAAAATAAAATAGTGGAGGAAAATTGGGCATTTAACAACACATATGCTTATGATCATCTTTGCCATCATTGTGTGCTTCTTTTTCAGGGTTTACACCTTTTCTTCTACTACTTTTGCTTCTTTTGATTCACTTCTTTCTTCTTCTTTTTCTTTTTTCAACAATTTACTTCTTTGTTCTTTAAATATTGTCTTCTTCTAGCATGCGAGCTCTCTTGCTAGTTTTGATTCCAGACCACTCGTTTGCATCTCCTTTCTACTTCTTAGTTTAATTACAGAAGCAATAAAACATGAAATTGAATGCTGTAAATTTATTTATTTTTATGGCTGATTAATTAAATCACTCCAACTAGATCGGAGTTGAGGCGTAGTTGTTGTTATGGTTGATTAATTAAAATCGAAAATTAAATGCCAGATAAGTTATCTTTCTGGCCTTGTCAAGATATAAGGAGTGGAAGTTAAACTTAATTGGGAAAAGAAAAAGGTTTTGAATGACTCCAACACTCAGAATATCTGGAATCCATTTGGAAGGGTTACAAAATGCTTGAATGTTAAGAGTTAAAGCTCATGTTCTTTTGTGCAAAATGACATTTTTGGGTTCAAAGCGATATATTTCAAATTACTTGATTACACATGGAGCCAAGGAGATTTTAACTGCAATAGGAGAAAGCTAATTCAGTTTTGTGGGAAAATAATTTAGTAAATAAAAGTGTGCTCTCTTTAACAGCTTAAGCTTTTAGATGAGATGGTTACACAATTTAACAAGTTTGATGGCATTAATTGCCTGTAGAGCCAATTACTTGTTGATAAGAAATGTAAACCTTAGTAGTCATCTCAGGCTAAAAGAAAATGAGCAGATGCCATATCTATCAGATATGAAACCTAAAAAATAGGAACACCAAACATGAGAATGCCTGGATAAACATGAAATAAACAAAATTTGCTTGTCAGTTCTTTGAGGTAACTTTTGCCGCTCAAAGTAGTCATAATTAGTTGCCTTTCCATTATCTTTAGTTTAGTTTTAGGTAAAAATTGATGTGGTTTACCTACTTTCAAATGTTATTTCGTCATTGGACACTAGGCCTGTTCCCCGTTGTTTTAAGCCTTGGATTCAATCATTATTTATGTTATTCCGGTTAATCATTCAAACTAAGATTAACTTAGACCATCGTATATGAATGTCATACTTTTTTGAGAACATCAAATACACATGCTTTGTTTGTTTGCATGTCTAACGGAGCTTTTCATTTGCCTTGTGATAGAGCATCCTTGGCTCAAGGTAGGTGGAGTAGCACCAGATAAACCATTAGATAACGCTGTCCTCTCAAGAATGAAGCAATTCAGAGCTATGAACAAACTCAAGAGACTTGCTTTAAAGGTAATCTCCGAGTTAGTCAACTCTTATTTCTTTATACCCATTTTATTTTACTCTAGTTTGATGCTAGGAGAAAAAAGGGTGTAACCATAATTTCAAATTCACCTCTTAGTCTGTTTTATTTGCCTAAATAAGAAATAAGATGAGGAAAACCACTTACCTTTTGGCCCAATTATTTAGATGACTAAACGGCAAAAGCTTACAACTTCCCGTTCTTCTTACATCAAAAAAAGAAAGTAAATTAATATCCTTCAGTTTATCCTTATTACTTCCTCTGTCCCAATTTATGTGATACTCTTTCATTTTTTGTTAGTCCGGAAAAGAATGACATCTTTTAATTTTTAGTAATAATTTAACTTTAAAAATACTATTTTACCTTTAATGAGATGATTTCTAACTACAAATATCTATAGCTTCTTTTTAGACCACATGTTTTAAAAGTTTTTCCTTATTTCATAAACTTCGTGTTCAGCCAAACACCTTCACATAAATTGGGGCGGAGGGTGTGTCATTTACTCTTCCTACCCTTTCCTTCAAGCAGACAATTTTTAGAAGAACATGATTACAATACGAGTGTAAGCGACCATATTTGTTGTGAATCATATTCTTTGAATGAAGTTTGCGAATTTAGTGTTGGCGTTCTTCCAGTTATAAATCTCTGATCATATTTCAGAAATGATGGACTTCAATACTCTTTTAGTGTTGTCTTTTCACAATAATTAATCCACTGCATGATTAGTTAATTCTCCGTGAGTTCATTTTTCTATGAAATTAATTATATGTCGATACAGTGGAAAAAAGTTCCCGGGTACAAATTATACAAGAGTAGAAATCTAATTCAAGAATATGATTCTTTACAAAAAGCATCCAAAAATCAGTACCGAATGGCAGGCATGTCACACGTCTACTTGTTCTTGTGAATTCATTTCTAGAAGTATCCTCCTTTACCCAAAACATAGCTCATTGTTAATTGAAATGGTTTTGGGTTTCAGGTCATTGCTGAGAATCTCTCAGCAGACGAAATCCAAGGGCTCAAAGCAATGTTCCATAATATTGACACTGATAATAGCGGCACGATTACGTATGAAGAATTGAAGAGCGGATTGGCTCGACTTGGATCAAAGCTCACAGAGGCTGAAGTTAAGCAATTGATGGAAGCTGTAAGACAGAATTGATTGAAAGATATTAACCGTTTCTTCCCTTCACTTTGTTGTCAATCAAACAACTAATGCCTTGTCCTCTTCAGGCTGATGTGGATGGAAATGGCTCTATCGACTATATTGAGTTCATCACTGCCACCATGCATAAACACAGACTAGAAAGAGACGAAAATCTACACAAAGCATTTCAGTATTTTGATAAAGATGGCAGTGGGTAAGCCCATTGTGCAAATGTAGTAGTGGATGATCAATAGAGGTGTTTGGCCAAAGCTTCTAGGGAAAAATAAGTGTTTTTGAGTAGTAACAGAAGCTAAAAAAAAAATCCCAAAAGCACTATTAGAACATTGGTCAAGCACAAAGTATTGCTCTGGCAATAAGTGTTTTTCAAATTAATTAACAAAAAATTGCTACTTGCCAAAATACTTTTTCAAAAAGAACTTCTAACAAAAACACTTCTCAAAATAAGCAGATACTCGAAGCTTTGCTAAACAGGCTTACAAACTGTGGAATTGTTAAATAAGTTGAGTTTTCTTTTGTATAATGCAGGTTCATTACAAGAGATGAACTCGAAACAGCTATGGAAGAGCATGGAATAGGCGATCCATCCAGTATAAGGGAAATAATATCTGAAGTAGACGCTGATAATGTGAGTTTGGTTACTCTTAATCATTCCAAAACAGTCAAACCTATCTTAACGCGTGCTAATTCTGTGACATTTACAGGACGGAAGAATCAACTATGAGGAATTTTGTACAATGATGAGAAGTGGTGCTAAACAGCCAGGCAAGCACTTCTAATAACACGAGTCTCCTAGTCGTTGGAGGCAAAATTGAGAGTGATTCGTCAAAAGCTGCACCTTAACTAGTTGGAGTTTTATAGTTCCCCGGTGGAAACATGTAAATTGGTTATTCCTGTTTTTAAAATCTGTCTTCTCTATGGTTCTTTTTCTCATTTTTGTATAAATTGTTGTTGACTAGACTACTCAGTAGTTACCAAGTAATCTATATTTGTCCTAAAGAGGCTGAGTGTTACATTTTTGCAAAGCATTTCAAATTGAAGTGACTAAGAAAGAAGCTAAAATGGACATGAACACCGATCTCTTGTTATTCTTTTTCTTTCTTTTGTAAAAAAAATAAACAAACAATTCTTGTAATTGTAAGCTCAGAAAATTTATAAGAGGAAATCTAGTAATATTAAGGAGAGCCATCACGAGGGTAAAAACTTAACTGCACTTGGTATGAACACCGGATGCATGTGTATGTAGATAGATTTCTTTTCACAGTCAATATGGTCAACACATATTCTTACTTTATTAAAGGCAAAATATATAAACAGAATCTCAAATTTGGCCTCAGCTGGCAAGTATGCCCTTCAATTTTGGGTGTGCACAAGTAGGCACCTTAAAAGGTCTCCACTTTGTCAGTTAAACACTCCAACTTACAAAATGATCATCTAGACACCTCTAGTTATGTGTCACGTCAGTGTCACGCCAGCATTTGTGTTTACGTGTTCAACTTTATACAAGTTGAGGTCCCTACTTGTGCACATCCAAAATTGGAGGGCATACTTGTTAGCTAAGGCCAAGTTTGAGGGCCTATTTATGTATTATGCCTTCATTAAATCATTTAATTATAATAAGTTGATATAATTTGGTGTGAATATGGTAAGTTGTTGCCTAGTTAAAAAATGACCTACTTCACTAACAACTCTCCATTTTTCAAGTCCAAATAATTAAGGTCAAGTATTTTAGGGCTTTCTTCAACCAATTTAGAGTCCGGAGCCTAAAAGGCACAAAAATACACGATATAAACCAAAAGGGGGCTGCCTTCCACTATATATCAAAAGGGGTATAACGTGGAGGGGCCAACATTATACCCCAAATTTTTTTTCCAATTGTCAGACCACAACCAAAAAAAAAAAAAACATTAATAGTATAACGTGGACTGATCCACGTTATACAAATAATTTTGTATAACGTGGATCAGTCTACGTTTTACAACATATAATCCACGTTTTACATTATATATGTTGTAAAATGTGGACTGATCCACCTTATACAAAATTATTTGTATAACGTGGATCAGTCCACGTTATACCAATATATATGTATATTGTAAATTATCACAATATGTAACATGTTGCACAAATCATATGCAACAATGAAGGATCTACATACACACGAAGGCTCCAAATTTATACTTTCAATGTTAAAGAACAATCACTTATTCTCTGCACACCCCTAGAGAACCCCAGTTCCAACCTTCAATGATACTTCACAAATGCAGTATTCAAGACGATGACTCGTAATATAGGAACATTTATCTGCATATGGCATTTAAAGATATTTCTGTCATGAGGCTCATGGTCCCCCGAATAGCTAACACCTACATGTTTAAGAATCTGTAAAACTACACCTGGCATACGATCCAAATTGTTGGCAGTGATAATTTACAATATATATATATATATATGTTGTATAATGTGGATTGATCCACGTTATACAAATAATTTTTTATAACGTGGATCAGTCCATGTTTTACAAATATATTGTAAAACGTGGACTGACCCACGTTATACAAAATCAGTCCACGTTATACAAAATTATTTGTATAACGTGGATCAGTCCACGTTATACTATTAATTATTATTATTTTTATTTTTATTTTTGGTTTTGGTCTAACAATTGGAAAAAAAATTTGGGGTATAACGTTGGCCCCTCCACGTTATACCCCTTTTGGTGTATATCATGTATTTTTGTGCCCTTTAAGCCCCGGACTCCTAATTTGACCGCTACATTTGAAGATATGACCAATCAATTCATTTACCTTTATTTTAAGTCTCATATCAGGTGCAATTATTTTTAATTCCTTTTTGGAAATCAATTGATGATAGTCGTTAAGAATGAAGAATAAGAAACAAGAGATAAGTCGATATATACTCATATTTCATCCAGTTGAAAGGAGTGACATTTCTAATTGTAAAGGACATTTGAGATCTAATATGGAAGGAAGAACAGTTTTAACTAGAAAATTAATAATAAGGACAATTGTGATCCAATAAATAGGAGGAGGATAAATTTAAATTATTTTGTACTGCGTTAGAGGTATTTTCTATGCTTTCCGGAGGATAATTTGACAGAGAGTTGTTTTCTCCGTCGATCGTGGAGTCTGGAGCCTAAAGGGCCAAAAAAAAAGGAAGTTTCTAGAGTTAAAAGAATTTAGTTGCTTGAGCGGACATTAAGAGACTTCTAAAAGTTGAAGAAATTAAGGATACTTGAGTGTATCTATGGATAGATCGTCATAATATTATTCCAATTGGGGCGAGGCAGCAGCTTGCTCAAGAGACCTTTCATAATGAGCTTCAAATTGTCTCTTAATGTCCGCTCATGCAATAATTAGGGGTGGACTGAATTTCAGTGCAACAGATGAATTTCAGTGTAAGATGTTGTATAACGTGGATCAGTTCACGTTTTACAACATATATATTGTAAAACGTGGATCAGGCCACGCTATACTATTAATTTTTTATTTTATTTTTTGATTTTGGTCTGACAATTGGAAATTTTTTTTGGGATATAACGTTGGCCCCTCCACGTTATACGCCTTTTGGTATATAATGGAAGGCAGCCCCCCTTTTAGTTTATATCGTGTATTTTTGTGCTCTTTAGGCTCCGGACTCAACCAATTTATCACCTTCTCAGGTCTCCCATGTCTACTGAATAAGTAAGGTTTATTAATTACGACTTCATCGTATTAGTTCCTGGCAAACCGTAAGTGCTGGCAAAGTATTCATCTGTGTTTGGTATGATGGAAGTTATTTTTCATGAGGAAGTTATTTAATAGTGCGTTGTCACAAAAAATGTTTCCGAGAAAAATGTTTTCTATCTAGAAGGGGGGAAATAATTTCCCTCCTTATGCTATGTTAATTTTTAAATATTCCATATTATTTGCTCCGACTAACACAGACATTATTATTAATCTTTCACGCTAAAATTCTTCAAACTCTTTGATTTGTTAATATTATTAATAATTTGTAATATATATTTTTCAAATAAGATTTTTCATTTACCAACCATACATCGAAGATATTTCAAGGGAATTAAGTCGTTTCGTTGAAAAACATTATCAAGTAATTACTTTCTTCGTACCAAAAACATTCCCATATTAAGCACAAACAATATTCCACCTAAATATGCCCAAGATTATCATCTAAAAACAAAGGGCAGATAAGATTCATAAAGAAACCCATGACAATAAGATCATGCGCATTACAAGTACCTGAAAAAGAAAAACGAAGAAGCACGAACGCAAGAAAGTAGTTCCTACGAAAACATTTTTCCATTTGTGAAATAGTAAGTGAAACCAAAATTTCAAGGTAAAAGTTCTATGAAAACAAATTCCTGGAAAATATTCTTACAAAAAAACTTTAGCATACCAAATACGGATAAATTTTATAAATGGTCACATAACTAAGACTTTTTTAGCAAAAGTCATATAACTATATATGTTTTTCTAACAGAAATTCACAAAACTTTCACCCTACTAACACAAAAATCACAATAGCCATTTATCGGAAAACCCAACCTTCCAATGAATGATACTCCCTTTAGCCAAAGTCATATGATTATTTATGAAATTTACCCAACCAAACACGCTTTTGTATTAAGCACAAAGCAATATTCCAGCTAAAGAAAGCCCAACTTTATTATTGAAAAACAAAGAGCAGCTAAAATTCACAAAGGAACCCATGACATGATGACAAGATCATGAGCAATACAAGAAAAAATAAAGAAAAAGGAAACAGGTCAATCCTCACACAATTCACACACACCACCCGGTGAATCCCACAAGTAGGTTCTGCGGAGGGCGGTGCGTACGCAGTCTTACCTCTACCTTGTGACAGTATAGACTGTTTTTGAATTCAGACGCAACACCTATAACAATAAATCCACACATATGCAATAACTAAAAACCATGAATCTTGATCTGATCCTTCTTCACAATCCCAGCATTCACTAGAAACTGAGAAACATTCTTCCTTTGATCTCCCTGGAGCTGTATCACCTTGCCAAGCTCCTTGTCCTGCACAACATTGCCATTGCAGCACAATTCTTTCTTGAGATTTTTAAGGATCTTTTCGTAACTCAAGTACTCTTTCCTTAAACCCGGAATTGTTGTCAAGCTTTTCTTTCTATTCCTTTGTTGTATGCGAATATGCACATACTCCTTGGCTCTGTGGGTGCTAAATTCCTCGGCTTCAGCAAATGGATCGAATCTTGTTGGGATCTCCACGTTTGAATCGACCATGTACGTTTCTAAATGAGAACTTCTATGAATATTTGAAACTGATGCTGGTAATTTCACTGCAAGAGAACTGAAAATATATCTGATTTAGAGCTGTTAAGATTAGCTGATTGTAATAGCCTGTTTGGCCAAGCTTCTAAAAACTGCTTATTTCAAAAGTACTTTTCAACTTTTGGCTAAAAGCTGTTTGCGTTTGGCCAATTAATTTAAAAAGTACTTTTGAGCAGTAATTAGTGTTTGACCAAGCTTTTAAAAAGTGTTTCTATGTGTATTTTTCTCAAAAGTACTTTTCAAAAAAGTGCTTTTGAACAAAAGCTATTTTTTTTAGCTTCTGAAAAACTGCTTCTGCTACTCCCCAAAAGTACTTATTTTCTCCCAAAAGCTTGGCCAAACACCTCACTTTTTTTAAAATAAGCACTTATTGAAAAAATAAATACTTTTGGGGAAAAAATAAGCTTGGCCAAACAGGCTATAAATAGCTTATAAGCTTTAAGAGAGTTGATTTATTTTAAGTGTTGATTTTATAAATAAGAAACTATTAATAAGCAGTTGATATATTTGGTAAAAAGATGTTATAAGCTATTCTTTGCTTAAAATGACTAAAATACACTTAAAACTTTTTGTAAAAAAGTATAAATATAAATGTATCGACCATGTATGTTTCTATATGAGAACTTCTGCGCACATATGAATTTGATGCTGGTAATTTCACTGCAAGAGAATTGAAAATATATATGATTTAAATTTTAACTAATCAGTCTATATATTTCTACAATAACATTGTAGATGGTTCAAGTATAAATCATAAATAAAATTTGAAGGAATGAAATAAGAGATTTTAACGAGCTTAAAGAACACAATATGTTGATCCTCCAAAATAACAATTTTTAACCTTAGACATAAGACAAGTAGTAAACCATAGTGGCAACGTTCAATTTCAGTAAATACATGAATAAAAACACCCAAACTTCCAAATGGATGCCCTGGTTAAAAAGAATTCTTGAAAACCCGAAAAGAAAAAAATTATAATTGAACTCCAAAAAGCCAAAAACTTGAGATTTTGTTGGACATTAAGGGGTCGTTCGGTTTGATTGATGAATAAGTTATACCAGAATTCTAATTAGGGGACTATTATACGAAAATTAAATAATAACATAATTATTTAATAAATGTATTTATGGTAACTGTCCAAGTGGGACGAATTACCTTCCAAATTGCGGCACCTATTTAATCTTTAAACGAAGTATAGAAAAGTTCACCACGTAACTCGCTAGTTATTTCGTTTTGCCCAATGTCATTCAAAGATAAAACACAAACATAAGTCATGCATATATAAGGTCTAAGGACCAAAACTACTATACTTAGCTATAACAAACGAATAAAATGAAAGAGGCCCAATGACGAATCTTGATTAGTATACTAATTTTCTCAAATTACTACCACATTAATTCATGAAAAGCACTATGCACTATCCACAGAAGATGAACAACAAATCATAATGTCCAAAAAAAAAAAATTAAAAGAAAATATGTAAAGCAAGACACGAATAGTACTTGTTGATGACATGATATTTTTATGTTCGGCCTCACAGGACTGATTGAGGTTGGTCTAGAGAACCTCAAGTTCAATGGCCTAAAAAGTCTTGTAGCTCAAATTCACTCAGTTACAACAACAACGACAATAACATATTCAGTGTAATCTCACGAGTGGGGTCTGGGGAGGGTAGGATTTACGCAAACTTTGCTCTACCTTTGTGGGGTAGAGAAATTGTTTTCAATAGACTCTCGGCTCAAAAGAAGTGTAGTCAAAGAAGAATTGAAAGAAAAATAACAGCAACAAAATAATAAGATAAACAGAGCAAATGAAGCAACAAGTGGTAGTAAAAATTTGAAGGATAAGATACTATGCGAATACTAACTAAGCACTCGATTAACGGGTGAATTGAAAAAGAAATGAAAGACTAACCTTGGGATGCTAATTAACGAAGCTTGATGAATGTAATTCGATATTTTGGACTAGAAAGGAACGAGGCTCCATTTTTATAGAAACGATTGGGTAGGAATTAGATTACACAATTAAGCAAAGGGATAAGATTACACAATTAAGCAAACACGTATATGTTCTAAACATTCTGAACTGACTTTGTCTACACGATGACTTTTCGATCTAAACAGATGCTTACTTTCTCCCCAAGCAAATCATTTTTTTTCTTTGAATATATCGTTTCATTTTATGTGATGATGGTTGAATGATCACGAAATTTAAGAAAGCAAAAAATACTTTTGAATTACATTAATTATATATGTAAATTTATGTGGTTCAGAATAAGTCATATAGAAATTTGTGTGGCTATAAATCATCTCTTATTAAAGATAAAATGAAAATATAAATTAAATTACTTTTATATATAAAATGATATTATTATTTATTGGGAAAAAGAAAAAGAGTGTCGCATAAAGGAAGTATGAGCAAACAGTGAAATATGCAACTTGAGGATGTTATGGTTGTCCACTTATCCTTCCATTCGAAGCTGCTGCCTTAAAATATTCCTATTTTAAAAAATATTTCAATTCATAAGGCCATATTCTATTTCAGACTTTCAGTGAAAGGGAAGCTTTGCCTCTCAAATTCTTTTTATATTAGACTCTGATAGATTAATAAAGATGACATATATTACTACTAGTGGCGATGTTCTGTGCTATCATCAAAACTCAATTTTTTATATTAGACTTTGACCGGCAAACTTAGATCAATAAAGATGATATCAATTACTAGATGTGCATTTTCAAAGTTGGGGTGTTTATGGAGTCAATTTAAATCAAGTTGAGGTATCTAGATGTGCATTCTCAAAATTGGGATGTTTACTTACCAATTGAGGTCAAGATAAAATGTCTATCTATGTATTATGTCATTTTTATTCCATTGAGCAAGAAAATTTCACGTAAAAACTTCTGCCTTATTTACTTTCTGCAATATACTTGTTACATGAGTTTGTGAAACAAGGTAAAGAACCTATTCTTGAGCTTAAATCAGTATCGTAGTAATCAAGAATTCAATAAGCCGAAAATCTAGCAAGACACTATTCATACCTCCTTAGCGTCTAAGTGGTGTACCAACTGAAAACAACTCATGGTTCTGCATGAGCATTTCAATTCTGGATTTATTGTGTAGTTACTTCATGGGATTTGGAGTGCAACCCAAATTTGCTTGGCGTTTGAGCAAGTAGAGATTCGGTTATACTCGTCAAGACGGAGATAAAAAATGAGAATCTTTATAGCGTTGGCATTCTTTTCTATCATCCTGTAATCAACGACTTTGAAGTGACTATGTTCCAGAGCTCGTAATGTTTAATAGTTAGGAAGTCATCCATCCTCGATTTCCACAAGCTATAATATTGACCATTGAGCAAAGGTTGTGGAACTTGATTTTCCTAGTGAAGTCATTTTCCTCATTTTTAAAGAACATGTTTTCCTAAGTAAATAAACAAACATTAAATTCGTATCAGATTAGTTCTTTTCTTTAGCAAAGTTCCTACTTTAGGGATGGAACTAAAAATCCATAGAACTATAGAGGGTAGTCTGCTCAAAAGATTGCAATAACAAAAACTTTTTCCTTCCTTGTTAGGTTCTTTACAGTGGCTGAGAAACTTGGCTTTTTAAAAGCCAAGCAAATGGAAAATATAGAACACAATATATATTCGAAATTCAAAAGTTAATAAATTCCTATAATACAAAAAACACTATGGATATTACATGAACCTTGCACTGAATATGAAGAAGCTTTAGGTGCTGGAGTGAGCAGGCAAAGGATTCAAGTCCATTTCAACTTGGTTAATGGTCCACTGCATGCTCTCCAATTTCTGCATGGATATGAGTCAAAGTTAGCATTTATCTACTTAAAAGAAAAGTAATGAACAATAATAATTAACGAAACTCGCAGGAACTTTTCTTTACCTTTACAATGTCGTGGTACTGCCTAGCAATTTCGTCAAAATGAGGATCAACCCCTTGATACTCACGAAGGCGGGAAGCCTAACATATTTCACAGTAAAGTAAGTATCAGTCTTGTGGTGTCAAGCACTAAACGGAGTTAAATTCTACTATCTTAATGAGTCAGTATATTTTAACTTCATGTGGCAGATGAACTCTTTTATATCCAACCTACAGCTCAGCATACAATGAACAGAGAAAAAAGAAAACCCCTGAAAGAAGTAAAAATACAGGAATCGATGTTTAGGAGTAAAAGCCATGCCTCCACAACATCAGATTGATGGATCAACTAGTTTCAAGCCTAATAATTTCATCCTTAATCAACACCCAACCAGCCAAATGGAGACCTATAGTAGTGATGGCATTTGCTCAAGTATTCAGCTATTTTTGTCAAAAGAAATAGTGAGGACAAACAAAAGACAAGCAAAAATATGCAGGAAAGAGCTCGTAATTCAGTGAAGTCAAATTTAGTTGTCTTCAATTTCCTAAGAGATCACTTTTTCATCAAGGTCCTTCACCGCCAATGACATAATTCACATGGAAAATGAAAGCTGCCCATGAACAATCTTAATTGAGGCCCTTTTGGGGAGACGAATAACATGATACCAGGCTATTGTCCAATTGCATATAACAGATAATTTTTTTTTATAACCGAGAAATCTCTGATGACAGTTGGCACATGGTGTGAAACTCAATGGATAATGGCCCACCCCTCTACCCTCCTCCACTTAAATACCAGGTATTTGTCTGGTAGGGTTTAAACTCGTGATATGGGCCTAAGCACTTTCCCTCTTACCACTATACCAAAGCCATGGGGGCTAAATAGTGTTATATAATTTTTGACTGATCAAGATTCCATAATTCTCCCAAATGAGGTGTGAGAGTCCAAGGAACAAGTGTACGCAAATCAAGGAAATGAGGTAAACTCCCAAATGATGCATCAAACTGAAAACAAATATATTAAAATAGCATAAGAAAGTGTACCGCTTTCTCGTAAGCAAGTGATGCTTCTTCTGTTGCTTCAATCAAATACTTCCTGGGATGATGGTAAACTGAGTACACGTTCTTCGACATCGAAAATGCAATAAGGATTTCTTAAGTCATGTTTCTTTACCTTATTTTGTGAAGAGCGGGAATAGTTTCCGGGGTATAAGTCTCAAGTAGGAGAATATGTTCCAGAACTCTGGTGAAGAATAGGATGTGTCAGGAGCTAAATTTAAATTGATGACCATAACATTAGCATTTCAAAGGCACAAGTACAAAAGCAACATATTATGTTATTTCTTTATAAAGGATGTAAAAACTAAAGAGTGCTATTAAACTTGATTACAAAGCTGTGATGCTAATTAATCTTCTGGGGTTTTCACATTAAAAAGAAACTGCTCTCATTAAACTTAACACATTACTAAGTGTATTTCTCAAGAGATTTCAACCTAATTTTGTGAAGTACAGGAATTGAATTCAAGGCATAAGTCTGAATTATATGTTCCAGAACTCTGGCGAACAACAGAAAGTCTCAGAAGCTATTAAACTTGATGACCATAATATTAGTATCTCAAAGGCGTAAGTCTCAAAGCAAGATATCCTGTTCTCTAGTAAGAGAATAACAGGATATAAGAACTATTGAAGTTAATGACGACCCTATTATGCTAATTGAATGTCAGGGATTTCACATGAAAAGAAAAATAAAATACTCTCATTCAAAGTAATACATTACTATATTGGAAACAGCCTCCCTCCCTTCCCAGGGTTAAGGTCTGCATTCACTCTACCCTCCCCAGAACCCACCTGGTGAGATTATACTGGGCATGTTGTTGTTGTTACATTACTATGTGAGATTTCTCAAGAAATTATCTCCTTTTGGACATAAAGGAGAAAACCAATAGAACACACTAGTTTGAACAGATCATGACATATAAAGAGTAACTATCACTGCCTTGGAGTCCCCTAGATGAAAAAATTCAAACCCTTACTTCCCAAATGGATAAAGAAATAAAAGAATAGCAAAACTGCAACCAGGAGTTCAACCACTGAAATGCAATTGACAAGGGGTTATCATACTAAGGCAGAGAAGCAATAGAAGAACTGAGCTTTGCACCCAATGGGCCAATCCCAACCCCATAACAATCTAAGAAAAGAAAGAGAACCCTTCTGAAAAATCAATAGCCATACCATGTTCACACAAATGAATAGAAGAAGTTATTCAACTCTCCAAGCCAAAAAGGGAACAAGACACCAGTTAGTACAACGAACCAGAACACGAATCAGGTATGTCATACCTTAATTTTGCCCTCATGGTCTCACATCTTTTGCACAACCATGTCTTTTGCAGTTCATCCTATTAATGGATCCATACGAATTATAATCAGAATAAACATATATTCTAAAGAGAAAAAGACCATCAGTAGTGTCCACAGAATATCCAAAATTAGTCGAAGTGTCAGGGACCATAGTCCATTTGACAAATCAGAGGAATGAGGATGCCTTAATTTAAACAAAAGAAACAACAGCAGAATGGTAAACTTACATATTTATGTTGATGGTCCAACTTTATATCTTTGACAAGCTTAATAAGAACACCAAGGATCTGCTCCAAAACCTTAGACAGGCAACATATAAAGTCAAATATTTTCTCGAGCAACATAAGCCTCTAACCAAATCTGTGGAAGTACCTTAGAAGGGAAAGGCTGACAAGAAGAAATAGGTAGACAAAAATGATGCAGAATGGCACTCTTACATTATAGTATTCTGCAAATTTTCTGTTAGACGAATATAAATCTTCACGCCATGCTTCTTCTTCTCTCTCAATCTCCTCAATGATCAACTTTACCCTGTTACATCCTGGATTAGAAGCTCCCCCGCCTAGATCTAAAAAGCTATCAAGAATATTATTATATGATTATACTCAATTTATCATTTATATTAAATGGCTCAATTTATCATTTATATTAAATGGTGGCCAGGCCAACTTGCACATGCACCGCCTATTCCACTAGCATTGATTGCGTGGACTCTTCACCTTGGATGCCGCACCCGTGTCGGATTCTCCAAAATTGTATCCGACACGCACCCGTTGACATTTTTGAAGAGCCCGAGCAACATAGGTACCTATTACCTCCTAGCGCATGTACAGGTTAACTCTATCCACCAAAACTTAAATTGATGGGAACAGTTCACCTAAATTCAAACATGGTTCCTGTGATTGTTACTCCAACTCTCAACCGCTAGATCACCTCCTAGGGGGGGAAGTTGTAATACATGATTATTGAATATAAATTTTGTTTTGCCAAATGATTTATTCTTAACGTGAATCCAATGTAGAGTATATTCCTTCATGGAACTAGGAGGAATAATATGTTGAAATTAACAAGCTAAAATAAAGATGCACAACCTGTTTTATAAATGATTGACATAAATTATACAACATAGAAAGATTAGTTCAGAGAGAGACCTTTCTGGAAGTCGGGCAGCTGAAATTTGACTGGCAGCAGATATATCTGTAGAATCAAGGTAGGTTTATGTTCTTACATACATCTTGATATGAGAACAACAACTTCTAAGAGTTTTCGGTTATTTAAGAAGTTCGAGAACTAGTCAACCAGCGTCTGAAGAATACACTGACATGAGTAAATCTAGAACTTTTTTTATAACCGAGAATCCCCGAGGGATGTTGGGGCACAGTTTTGTATCAATGGATAAAGAGTAAATTTAGAACTTATGCACCTCAGCAGTAGATCTTTCCTATTTGCACCACAATTTGATTAATAGAGCATTTTATACCCATCGACATAAAAATTTGCTTATAGAGGCTAAATAAAACAGACATAGATGCCCAGGTCCTATGTATCAATGCTGGTTTTGTATAAGAGCAAACAGCTAGAAGTTTTGGCAACCAACAACATATTGAAAGGAAAAGGAACAAGGGAAGATAAAGGAAGAGAAATTAACAACTTAAACTTACCAATGTCATCAATAGCAACTGCATCGGCTAACTTATCACATTTAGCATCTAACCGGCTACCAATCTCCCGTGAAAGCAACCTCTGATATTCTGCCACGTCCTATAGTAGCAGATATATAAGCATCTATGGACGTGTAGAACTAACATTTAAATAACCAGATGAATAGCATTCCACATTTGTAGATAATTCACTTATAACAAGCAATCAACACATGAATAAAAGCATACAACAAAGATAGCCATGAACATAACTGCAACACTCCGTTGAAGAATTAATCGGCAAAAAAAACAAAGATTTTCCCCACAAGACCATGAGGTTATCTACGTCAATCAAATAGGTGCTATACCACTGATGACATCTGATGTGATTGAGTTTGCCATAAATATGCAGGTGTAATTCCAAGGAAACGACTGGGAACACCACCAACATCTGGTTCTGTTGCATCAGTTGTACTGGTAGTAGAAGCACTGCTTGCTGCAGGAACAGCTCCAATTGCAGATGCATTGGTTTGATAAGTTGAGTTTGAGCTCGAGTTTAATGTAATGCTGGTGCTTGTGCTATCAAAAGAACTTCTAGACAGTGTACTCCACTTTTCGATTTCCTCCTCGTGAATATCACCGTCTTTGGAGATAAGAGGAAGCCTCAATCTCTGTGCTGCTTCCGCAACAGTCATCCTATGCTCAAGAGCCTCATAAACCTGAAGTCATTTCAGAGTCAAAATCACTCAGACAACTTAATTGTACAATGTATAGCACCTCAAATTTGTCTTTTATTCTCATCTATTGGTATTCAATTTGTTTATTGGTACCATTGAAATTTATCTTTCATTCTCATCTATTGGTCAATTTGTTTATTGGTGTGTACTCAATACGGGTGTGTGTGCATAAGCATTCACTACTCGTGTCTCGTTATGTGCAATTTTTTGGTAATTTTCGTGTATCTTAAGAGTCGGCATGAAATACCTATACCCAAGTCAGACCTGTAATGTTACGGAACTAAAGGAGAGGGATCCGTTCACACACAGTTGGTAGTTAAGCATGTAAAACTGCATCTATAGAATCAAATGAACTGACAAACATCAATCTAAGGCCAAATATGCAGAAAAGTGGAACCTGAGGAGGGTTTTTCAAGCCCAATTGAGAGTATACACCCTGAACATCTCGAATACCACCGAGATTGGCCACCGAAAGGGCCTGCTGGTAATCCTCTACCATCGCAGTTGCTTCGATGTATATTGCCTATAAGGTTTATCCAAGCAAAAGGTATATGCAACAATTAGACAAGAAATCCACGAAACAAATTAATTCAAAGAAAATGTCACCCAAAATAGAAGCCCTACTAAGGATTCCAAATAGCGGTGCCTCTCCTTTGACATCTCTTCTCTCGCCTGCATTGCCAAATAAAATCATCTCATAAAATTAGTGCGCGTTTGGCCATTGATAGTTTTCACTTTTTCCCGAAATTTTATTCTGGAAAACTGTTTGGACATAGAATTGATAAAAATTTCCGAATTCGAAAAACTCCAAAAAGCTATTTTCACAATTTTTACTCCAAATCACTCACAAAAATTCAAAACAACTCCATTTTGTATTCATGTCCAATCACAACTCTAATTTCCTACTTTAAAACAAATAGTACTACTACTTTTTTTTTTCAAATTTCACAATTTTTATGTCCAAACGCCCACTTAGAGTCCTCATTAAAGGGTGTGTTGATATGATCTAAAGATTTTCTTCCTTGAAATTTTTTTTCTCATGGAAAACTATTTTCTTCAAGAAATGGATGGAAAAGGACTTCTTATTTACCTTTACAAATATCTCAACTCTTACTAAAAGATAACTATAGTTTCCTCCACACTAAAGGTGTGTTCGGTACGGAGGAAAACATTTTCCAGTTTTCCCATATTTGGTTGGTCAAAATGTTTTGAAAAACATTTTCTCTAGATAAACAAGTTCCTTAAAAATGAGCAAAATGACTTCCCTTCCCTAATGGAAGTAGGGAAAACAAGTTCCATAAGTGAGAACCCAAGTTAATTGTCTCCTCCCCGCCCACCCAACGCCCCCAACCCCCACCCCTTGACTGTCCCACCCCCGCCAACCCCCGAACCCCACCTACATAATCTTTTGCTAGATTACATATAAATGCTCTTGGGATAATACTTTTTTGATTACGTACCAAACACTAGAAAATAAAGAAGAAACCCACTTGTTTTCTAAGAAAACATTTTCCATGAAAAGCATTTTCCTTCATACCAAACACAGCCTTAGTCAAGATTACCCATTTCAATCTAACACTAGAAGATGATCCAGAAAAAGATAACTATAGTTGCCTCCACACCAAATGCATTTAATTTTCCATTAAATATCAAATGTGTGTTTGTGTAAGCATTGTAGAGAGAGAGAGAGTACAGTTGGAAAATATTTTTCAATTTTTCCGTGTTCGGTTGATCAAAATTTTTGAAAAATATTTTCTCTAAGAAAACAAGATTAGAAAAATGACTTCCTAATAGAAGTTAGGAAAACAAGTCCCAAAAGTGGCATTCCAAATTAATTGTCTCTCCCCACCCTCGAACTCACATCACCCCACCCCGCACTACCCAACCCACCCACCACCCCATAGTATTTGTTTAGATAATATAGAAATAATTTTAGGATAATATCTTTTGCTTACGTAACAAATACAAAAATAACCACTTATTTTCCTGGAAAACATTTTTCAAATAAGTATTCTCAATGGAAAACATTCGTACCCTACATCTTGTTACATGCCCAAATGCATATAATTTTTTTGCATTAAGAATCAAAACGTAAGTATTAGAGAGAGAGAGAGATTGTACTCCTTGGAGATGGAAGTAAGCAGATTTGGAGATGAGAGATCCATCTGGTGCTAAGCAATGCCTCTCTAACTGATCTATCACCCCTGCCACGTCACCCGGTAGATTTTGCGAACCCAGCCCTCTTCCCATTCTGATGTATGCCAATGATTTCCTCACTTCTCCGGCAATTCAAATTCAAGTGGTATACTACTATTCACTTCCCTTTTCGCCTTCACTCTTTATCCTAGTGAAAAAATGGTCCCTTATGTTTTGAGTGTAGTTCAAAATAGTCCTTTGAATATGCGCTAATTAATTTTACTTCTTTACGTTAGACAATTTTGTAATTTTTATTTTGGTTTATTTCTAGAGTCTAGTACAATATTTTGAGGTATAATTTTATAGCATCTAGTGCAGTGTTTTATATTACATTGTTTAAGTTTTGGTACTTGATAGGGGTAAAGTCGTGCGTAGAGTCTACCCTCCCCAGACCCCATTTGTGGGATTACAATGAGTATATTGTTGTTGTTGTGAGATTTAGAAAGTGATTTTTTTTCCCTCCCTTTCGTCACTTTCTCCGGCAATTCAATTCAAATTCAACTACGATTCAGTTCTCTTTTGTCTCCACTCTTTATCCTAGTGAGAGTATAAACTCTTATGTTTGAGTCCAAAGTTCTAAATGGTCCTTCAAGTATACACTTAACAATTTCAGTTCAATTCTTAAAGTTTGTCAAAAATTAATATTTTTGAACTTTGTTAAATACTTATCAAACTCTATGTGATAAATTTATAGAGAACTATAGGGGGAAAAAATCAAGAGGTACAATTCTGTAATTTATGATACTTTGGTTTATTTGGAAAAAAATAATTATTTATTTTTTCTCGCTTACCTCACTTCTCCGGCAATTCAACTCGAATTCAAGTATTCACTTCCCTTTTGTCCTTCACTCTTTATCTATGGTCTAGTAGTGAGAAAATGAAACAGTGGTTCCTTATGTTTGAGTGTATGTTTAAAATAGTCTCTTAAGTATGCACCAAAATTTTGATCTTTTATGTTTGACGAAAGTTAATAGTTGTAATCTTTGTCAAATATTGACCTAACTCCATCTGAAAAATTTGACGGCAATTAAGAAAAAAAGAAAGGAATTAGTGGAGAATTCATATATAGAGGTACAATTTTTATAGTTTTTGTTATTTTTGATTTATTGGTAGGGTCTTGATTTTTAAGCAAATCTACTAGAATTTTATATATCTTTATATATAAAACATCATCATAAATGTTGACATCCAACTTTGTCCCTCCTTTATTTCAATTTATTTCTTTGAGCTTCTAAATTTATTGACGAGCTGAACATTTTATTTTCACTATCACTAATTTTCACTACTTTACTATCAACATTACGAGCATTTACTTTATCACAATTTTTAATGGCTCGTCATCATTTTGTTTTCGGATTTTTTGTACTCGTTAAATTAATTATACCTTATTAAATCCTTTATTTTTACATGTTATCACTAATTATCATAGTAAATAAGTGTACTAGTTATTAAATTAGAAGTTCAAAAATAATTAAATAAAAGAGAAGGGTCAATATTTTTCAGCTAAATTAATGGCCCAAAACACAAACACAATATTCACCAATTCAGACCAGCCCACATCATTCCCCTACCCAAAATAATCCAGCCCACCAACTAAAATACCCAACAGACCAGCCCATTACCCATTCAATACCCGACCCGGTCCGCTTCATTCCATTTTTTTTCACCCTTAAACCCTTCAGCTGCCTCTTTCCTTTTCCTTTCCCTCTTTCCCTTTCTCTTCACTCTTTCTCCTCTCCCTACGCTCCTCCTACGCTCCCCCCGCTCCTCTCTTTCCCTTTTTCATCATCACCGCCGCACCCCGCTCCTCCACTCACCTCAAATTTCCCTATAAAAAAGAGGACGGAGCATTTCTTTAGAGGAGGGGAGAACGGGGGATTTTTTTTTTGGACGACATTCAACATTTTTCTATCTTTAATTACTACTCTAAATCTGGAATTCGTTCGAATTCTGTTCTGTTTCAATTCTTTGGCAGCCACTTCAACCATTCCTAATTATTTTTTACATATTTCAATCGCTATACTTGGGAATACCCATTTGAAAATTAAGTCGTTTTACTCTTTCGGCTTGTTACTTTAAGATCGAGCGTAGATTCGAGACCTCGAGACCCCGTTCACTGCACCTACAAAAGGTCAGTAAACCTTTTCCTTTTCTTTATTTTTTTAAGTATTTGGTGTGTTTAGTTTAATTTGTGTTCGTGTGTAGTTAACAGCTGTGTCAATGGTCGTTTAGTTTAGTCTAGTCGAACTTAGTCTTAGTTAATATAGCGTAGCATCAATTAATCATGTAGTTAGTTTAAATAATCATGCATGTTAAATTTGCTCGTTTATTAATCCTTGCTATGTGTCAGTATAGCCTTGAATCTGGTTAGTAATCATCAAATATGTATTAAGTAAGTTGGAGTCATTATCATGCTTATAGGATGGTCGATACTAACTGAGCATGCGCTTGTTTAGATATCTGTTAGTTCATTTAGATGCTTAGTGTGGCTCAGTGTAACATAGCCAGTCTAACGGTTTCCATGTGTGTTTAAACATTAGTTTAAATAAGTCCCCATTCAACCTAGTTTCATTCTCGATTAAATATTTAGTTTCCTCATCATAGTGTTGCTTTCGTTCAATTCTATTTGTTTTAAAATTCCTGTAGCTTAGTTCTGTTTTAATTTTAATTCTGCTTTATTATGTAATCCTCTTCCCCTTTTCATTTTGCTTCAATTACGTTCTATGTGGAATTATAAAATCATCTGGAAGCTGTTGAAATTAGTGGTAGATATGGTTGTGATATGTTAGGGATCTTAGTTTCTTTCTTGCGTGGAGTCAATATTTTAATTTTGAAACTATAAAGAGAGGCTTGAATGGTTGTCTGATGATATTACAAACTCCTATCTGTTCGTCTTCCCAGTTTTCTAAGACTATTTCAAGATCATTTAGTGTTCAAATTTGAAGTGAAGTGCAACCTATATGATAACTTAACTCTAGACTATCAAGAATCAATCTTTCTTCTAAAAAATGTGGAACATATTCCATCTCTATCTCTATTCCTAGGTAACTGTAATGTTGATTTCTGAAGTGTCTGTTGACTCGTATAATTTTCAACACCAAGTTGATTCTCTCTTTTTGACCAAACAAAGATTTATTCTTGTTGAAGCATTTGTGGTTACAAATCAGTCTGGTTGAGTTCGACAGTGCCCTTTGTTTTAATTTTCTTCACTATCCTGTTCAGAAAGCATGTTGATGAAGTTTGTAGTCTGCATCTCCTCTTACTTTGCCTTAAGTTTCATTTTTAGTATTTAGTGCAAATATCCTCCATGTGTGATAGAACGTTCTCAGATTAAGCATAAATATCTTAAGTATTAGAAGAGGAAGATTTAATTCATTTTGGATTCTCAAACTAACAGATCATTAGTAAACTGGAGAATTTTAATCACTCTACACTATTCTTAAGTCTCTGATTGCTTTGAAAAATGAAACTAAGTGTTTTCCTAATCTACAATAGTCCCCTATCTATAAGGCTTTGATTCACTGTTTCTTTTCCTGGAGCCAAAAACTGCCTTGCCTGATAAACATTTGGCCTTGAAAAGATGAGTGGGAGACCTTTCAACTAGTTTGGTTGAAATAAGATGCTAATGGGTCAAGCTAGCTGTAAGATAAAGGGCAAACTTTTGGGAGTGGTTTAGCCTCCTCCAATAGCATGTCATGCCTAAGGTTCTAGAAACCTTTTGACCTTGTGCGGCATTAGAAATGTGGATGGCGGTAGCCCTTTCTATGTCCTGAATCTTTTAAGCCTGGCATTTTATGTCATATATATGTGTGGTTCCCTCTCTTAAATAATCTTACTCTTCGTTATAGATGAACTGAAAACAACCTCCCATAAGGATTTGTCATGCCTTCAATTAACGTGTTTCCTTTCATGTCTCCAGTTATTTTGTTTGTTAAGCCTGATCAAGTGAATACAGTTGGCAGTTTGTTCTCTTAAAAGTGAACTAAGAAGTATAACTATAATAAATATAAAAGAATTTGATAGTTTTGAGCTTGTTCTTTTTTTTACATTTCTATGTAAAAAAAAATACTCATCCTTTACCCCTTTCTTACTTTGCATGAACTGGGAATTTCAAATTCTAAATGCTATTAAGAGACTGCATTTTGGCGGTGCAAAACAATGCACCTGCTGCTGCACTTTGCTATGCTTTAACTACTGTTGTACATTGATGTTGTTTAGCCTTATTGAGCTGCTCTGCTGTTGCATCCTTTGAGACACAAGTTCCTGTGTAGTTGCTGCACTTTTGTGCCCATCTTCGTTGCATTATGAGCCATTTCGTGGTTGCATATGGATGCAAACTTTAGCAGCTCTTACATTGTGGCTGTAACTTTAAGCCAACGTGTGCAACATCGGGAAAACGGAGGCAAAGGCTTTCTAATATTAACCTTCTATACATCCTTATGAATGCATATACATGAGATATATCTAAATATACACAGTATATACATAATCTACCGATTTGTTTTGAGTGTATATTTTACATGTTTAGTCTTATTTATTAATCACATACTAATCCTTTTCTTTTCATTTCTTATGCATGACTATCGAACACGAGCCCCTCGGACTCGTCTCCTTCCGCACTTGGCGTTGGGCTAAAGCCCAACACAACTCCTCTCGAGTCAGCCCCTTATAGTAGCAGCCAATCCGCAGCCAAACAAGGAAATAAAAATCTGGGCCTAAGCCCAATAAACGTGAACAGCAACAGTCCTCAATGGGTTGAGCCCCTTTCAATCATTTTACTCTCCTTTTTATTTTATTTTGTGCATTTAATTTGTAATTACATGACTAACACTTTATTTGTTTTATTTGCTTAGATTAGGCGAGCCTTAGCGGAATTAGTGGGTTTTAGCAAAATGGGTAGGAAGAAACAATAATTAATTCCTTAGTTTCGTTTTCTTCTTCCATATTAATTTATTTATAGTGTCTATAATATTTATCTATGTTAAAGCCATTGATTTCCAAGGACGAAGCCATAAGCACATATTTTGAATTAAGATCGTGTTTTCATTCTTACTGTATTAGAAATTTCAAAACATCACTAATACGCAGATATAAATTCAAGTATATTTTATGAATGCATTTTCCAATCATGCATATTTTAGCCCGAATAACGCTAAATAAGAGTGATAAAAAAATAGAAAGAAATTCATGGCCTTTTCATCATATTTAAGAATATAAGTCTAGGCATTTCTACACCATCATATTCATATAATATAATTTTTTTTATCTAAAGATCACATTTGTCAAATCATCCTTTTAAAAAGCTATTATTCATAGGCAAATTATCCTATTTTCTACGAATCTTATTTTTTGAATAACATTATTATATTTTTCATTTAAGGCCTTAGCAAAATCTTTAAGTTTCATTTTAACATTTAGAATCTTCTTTTATGCAAATTATTATGTTTCTACAAGTATTATTTTAAACAACACTATTACCCTTTCGTTTAAAACCTTAACAACGTTTATGAGTCGTGTTTTCAAAATAGCATTAGAAGTACTCTTTTATACAAATTATTATTTTCTACAAGTCCTATTTCAAATAGCATTCTTAAATGGCTATTTACCACTTTAGTTATATTTACAAAGCTATGTTCTTTTCTATAATACTATATTTACACTTAGCCTAACTAATCATAAGTCTGGTCGGTTAACCATTGTTAATGGGTCTTAAAGGATGCCTAATACCTTCCCTTTAGACTAATTGAACCCTTACCTAGAATCTTAAGTTTCGCAGACCTTAAACAGAGCTAACTTTAGAAAATAACTTTAATAAACTTTAGGTGTCCTAATTCACCATAAATAATTAGGTGGCGACTCCTTAAAACAAATAAACAAAAAATAGGAATCACCAATATGTTGTACTCTGCTTTAACTCGGTTAAAATGGGGTATGACAATAAATGTAGCCAATAAAATGCGCAAAGTTAAACTAACGACCAACTAAGGACTTATAGCATGTCCTAATTTGATACTACCATTTGCTAAGCTATAAATGTGATAATCACCTAAAAGGAATGAACAAAAAAAATAGTAAAATAAACATTTTATCAAGAATGTTTGAAATCCAAAAAACTTTTGAGCACAAAATGATAAATAAATAAAAAAAAAATATATGACCCTTGGCAGTGATGTTTGGAGGCCTCGCGCCTAGATCGCAGTTGTTGGGGCGCTTGGTGCGCCTCGCGCTCTGCTTGTATTCATATTTTAGTGGCTCATGTACTCATGACCAGGGGCGGACCCACCTGGTTGCAAGAGGGTTCAGTTGAACCCACTTCGTTCGGAAAAAATATTATTTTGACATGTTAATTTGGCTGACAAAACGAAATATTAAGCTATTTGAAAACAATGAACCCACTCGACGCAAGCGGAAGTTGTAGTGTAGCGGTCCAAGTGGTTTCAAAGTCCTCTTGTGGTTGGTCTCATGTTCGATTCTCAGTGAAGGTTGCTTAGCATAAAATTTTTGATGCCAACTTTTTTGATACGATACTCATACGTAATTACCTGAATCTTTGTTTGTGACACTACTTTTGATATAGTACTTATGCTCCATTACTTTACTTATGGTTTATTGTTATAATAAGATTAGTATTCGTATTTTATTTGTGATTTTACTATGTTGAGAAATCATTTATTTATTTATTTATTGTGTTTCGTTAGCCTAATAGGCTGCTTTTTGCTTTAAAAAAATAAGATAAGGTTAGGTTACTTCTTGTTTCAAAATTGATCATTCATTATTATAGTTCTAATTTTGTGCTTTATGTTGTTAAATTTTGTGATTAATTAAAAATAATATCAAATTATAAATCTCAAAATTGAATGCTTAAAAATATAATATAAAATATGAAGATGCATAATGACTGAAACTTAATGAATTTTTATTGAATATTTATGTGTTTGAGAATATACATTGTGAAACTATTTAAACTAATAATATGATTTAAGAAGTTTGTAACTTGTAACATGCATTTTTCTTTTTTGAAAAGTGGTGTAATATCTTTGTCGCTTTGTTGATCCGTTAGTAATATAAGCATAAACTAAAAACTACATTGGTGTTAGACCACATTGTAAAACCAAATATGATGATTAGCATGAAAATTAAAAGCACATTTACTGTCTTAATGGTGCTCATTTATAGTGTCTAAAGTTGCTATTAGTATCAACTATTACTACAATTTTGTCGCTGGTTGAATCCACTTGTTCAATTTTCTGGGTCCGCCAAAATGCTCATGACATCTCAGGTTTTGGGGTATACACGTTTATTTTCGTATTTATGATTATGGGACTTCCGCTTATGACTTATTTAATGTTCTCATATTTACTTTTCCGCTAATTTGATAAAAGTGGTTCACCTACCAGATTGGGTGTTGGTGTCATCACGCTATATTAGATTTTTGAATCGTGATATGAACTCTAAGTTAAATCATATTTATTGATAAACATATTGTCTTACTTTTGCAAAACGAATAAAAAGTTACAACAAAAGGATCAACATAGAAGCAAAATTAGGTAATATTTAGTAGTATTTCTTTATCTTAATTTACTCCTCTCCAAACTTACATTCATAAACACATCGACAACGAAAATGTTTACCAATGGGTTCACAATATCCTACGATTATATCCTTGTCTGGAAATGCAACTTTCGAACACCATAGGAAGCATGTGTCTGGAGGTGAGGAGCCAATCTTACAATAGTCAATACCCCATGGTACATTGCATACTTTTCCTATTTTTCCTTCAGCAAACGATACAATTCCATACTCTGCATAAAAATGAAGTGCATATCTCTTAACAATTGGCTAAGAAAAATACAACAGTTAACAATCATAAATAACATTAAGAAAACCAAAATGAAAGATATATAATTTATATGGGTAAAAGAGTGCATATTGTTAAAGCCTCATTTGTTTTTATTATGATTAAGACATCTGAATACACATATGAATATTAAGATATCCATTAAGATTTAGATGTCTGAATGTGAATAAACATCTGAATATTAAGATGTTGTATTAAGCTATGGAAAATAATTAAGATTAATCATTTTCTCAACATCTGAATGCATAAAACTTATGTATATGTAAAAATTAATAAATATACTATTTAAATAAAATATTAAATTAATATAAGTCAAGGAATTATTTTTAAAATTACATGGCAGGTTGTGGTGGTGATGGCTAGCGGTGGCTGTGGTGCCAATTAGTGATGATGTTGGTTGATGGTGGTGGTTTGGGGTATTCATGGTTCGGTTTGAGTCTAAAAGATAACTAAATCAATTTAGTCGGTTTTTCAAATGTTAGAATCAAATCAAATCAATTAAGTCGATTTTTCATTGCTTCGGTTTTTGTCGGGTTTTTGTTTTTTTGTCGGTTTTTAGTTAAATATATAACAATATAAGCCAAAGCACACATTAAATTGACTATTTTCTAGCATAATACTACCAAATCAATTACTCCTATTTGAGAAAAGAAAGAAATATAAATCTAATCAAGTTATATATGTACTTTCTCCAAAAATTTGTGTGCATCATCTTAGAATTGAGCCATTTTCAAGGAACATAAAAAAAAAAAGTTCTTACAATGAATTTGTTTTTGTGCAATAAATTAAATTCTAGTTGTGATATACTGAGATATCTTGATGAATAATTAAAGGACTCAAAAACAATTTATTTTGAACAAGAAATAGATTCTTAGAATTATCAAAATAAAAAATAAAAACAAATCAAAATATAAAGTAAATACAAAAATTGGATTACTATAAAGGCAAAAACATAGATTTTGAATCAGTAGTGCAAAAGATTAATATCGTAAAATTTCAAACTCTCTCTCTCTCTCTCTCTCTCTCTCTCTCTATATATATATATATATATATAATCAAATCAAATTTTGTCGGTTTATAAAATGAAAAACCAAAACCAAATCAAATAAAAAAGTGTCGGTTTTGTTCTTCGATTTGATTCGATTTTCAGTTTGGTTTGATTTTTCGATTTTCCGTGAACACCCCTAGTGGTGGTTGTGGCTAGTGGTGAAACTAACAGGTAGCAATGGTTAATAGTGATGGTAGTTTGTGGTGACGACTGGTTATTATGATAGATGATTGCGATAGCTAACGATGGCTATGAACGATGACAATGGTTTGCAATATATAGTGGAGGTTGCTAGTTGATGGTAGTGAGTACTGACAATAGTGATTGGTGGTTGTTGTGGTCATGGTGGTTGGTTTTGATGATTATAAATAGTGGCTAGCAGTGATGACGACTGACTGTGGTGATTGGTGGTGGCGGTGGTTGTGGCTGAGGATAGTGGTTGTGGGGTGTGGTTTATTGATAATAATGTGCGGCAATAGTTAGGGGTGAAAGTGAATAAAGTTGTTGTGAATTATCATCTATGTATAAATCCTTGAATGGACATCTTATTGATATTACTCCCTCCCTCTTAATTTATGTGGCACCATTTGGCGTGGCATGGGGTTTAATAAAGAAAGGAAGACTTTCAAAAATTTTGGTCCAAAACTAGTCTTAGATATTTATGTGGTTATAAATCATCTCATAAATTAAAATTTTCTAAATATAGAAAGGTGGCTTCTTTTTAGGACAGATTAAAAAGAAAAGTGTACCGCATAAATCGGGACAGAGGGAATAATTGTTATAAATCTCCATCTGACTATTCAAACTCATTAGGTGGTTTTAAGATAAAATGAAAAAATAAATACACTTGATCATTAAGATCTAAACGGTTATGATTCAAACTTGAAAAACCAAACATACTTAATTAATGAAATCTGAATCATTCATAATAAAAATTTCATAAAAACATATAAATCTTAGTAGAAATTATTGTTAGGTCATATAAAAAATGAAGTATCATAAAAGAATATTAGGAGAGAAAAATTCAAAGTTTTGAGCAAAAAGGGACAACTTTTTGTTGTTGTGAAAATTAAGAAACAAATAGAATCTGTAAAGTTGCCAAAAGAAAATTTCACCTTAAATCCCCTCCCTCAAAACACACATGGGAAGGATTCTGCGGCATAAATGAATTAAAAATAATTTAATGTATAAGAAGGAAGATGAATGTGGTATCCTAAAAATTATAATCTGAATTATGTTTTTCAAAAAGACTGTCATTTCATTCTTTCACGTAAATAGTTTTAGTTGTCACGTAAATAGTGACATCTTTTTTTTCATGGTTCTTTGATTAGTCTAACAAGAAAATCAGTACCTGATGCAACAGCAACAAGGACAGTCATAACCAATACCGATTTCAAGAGATTTGCCATTTTCAATCCCAAAGCAATTTGCAACAAATCAAAATCACTTTTTTCTTATACTTAGAAAGTCTTAGTCTGAATTATGCTTGTCCAAATGGCAAGCAGTTATATATGTGTGTATTTTCCCTTAATAAAATGGGAATAAAGCATTTAAATACAATTAATAATTTGTACAATTGATTTCTCTACAGGCCAAAGATGTAATCTTGTAATCTCATTTTATATAATCAAATGTTAGACAATTAAGACAATCTTAATTTATTGCCAAATGTGTATTAAATCTTTTAGTATAAAAATGTCATATCTTAAATGTAATCTTTTGGTTATGTTAGATTATAGCCTTAACTGCATTCCATACTTAGCCTATTGTCATGTTCCATATAGTAAGCATGTGTAGGACACCATCTAGTATTGAAAGCCTCTGAATGAATGAAAGGTCAAACAGTGGTCTTGAACATGCCTCGCTTAGGAAAGAATGTCACCGTCCCTAACAGCTTGCCTATATATGCCTAAAACTGTCAATCTAAGAGCATGTGCTCATTACTCGTTTACAAATTTGCTCAAGTGACCTTGCCTTTTTTTTTTTTTTTTTTTTTATAAATTATTGAGTACTTGTTGGTTGAAATGGCCATGGTCTTAATAGATCTTTATGATTAAGTCTCTATGACTGCATACTAAAGTGATTAGTGTCTCAGATCAATTTCCCCTTTTCTTTGTGAATTTTATGTGTGAAGTTTGAATGAATTAAAAAAAGAAAAGGAAAACCCTTTTTCTTTACTGCTTAGTTAACAACGTGGTGTTCCTTGCTAGCCCAAGCAATTGTTTATGTGAAGTATTGAGGTGATTTTGATTTTTTGCTTGTGAACAAGTTGGGACTTGTTGATTGCTTTGAGTTTGCATATTAGAACTTGTCTTCATGCCATGAAGCATGATATTTAGCATGGTTGAGTGTTGTATGTTGCCTTACATGATAGTTTACCTTGCTTGATTGGTTTCTCGTCCAAGTCTGAGTCTTTGTGAATTGAATGAAATTGATGGAGTTTGCTCATCACCGATTTGGGTCACATCAAGATACTTGGATGTTTTTTTTTTAATTTAATTCCAGAGCTGTGCTGGCCTTTGAACTATCTTTTAGGGTGAAGAACTATCTTTTAGGGTGAAATATAAGAATAACAACATGAATTCTCTTTCCCTTTGTTGCGTATTGAATTTACTCAGTGCTGGTTATTTCTCATGTTCTCCATTTGACCTGTTTTTGAGTTATGATATACCTCGAAATATACATGGTATACAACCTTAGTATACACTAAGTGTATATAAGAGTCATATAGCTATGTATATCCTTCAGGTATACCATGGGGAGTCTGAATGTTATATGTATATCAGCCTTCGCATAAGTTTGTATGAGTGTCAAGTTGGCATATTCAAATGTATAAGGCTTACATATTAAGAGGGGGAATATATATGTCAGTTGAGCCCATTACGTAAGTGGGCTGACATTCTCGGTAGAAAATCTAATAGTTATAAAGAATTGGGTTTGATTGTGCTATGTTCATGTGGTTGTACATATTTGGGCCTGTTATTGTCAAGTGCAACTGACTATAATACATTATTAAAAATTTTAAAAAGAGGCATGTAAGGTATTTAAAGTATTATGCATATAACATTCAGCTGTTTCACGGGGGGTGGGCGTGGGGTTGAGGATTTGAGTCAGGTAAGTAGTAGAACCCCAGATCGTGGATGAACCCAAGTGCACTAGATTTCTAACCCAAACGAATGTTGGAGAAAAAAGAAAGTGTTTGTCCTTTCCATGGAGAGAAGATGAAGAAATAGAGCTGTGAAAAAGAAGAGGTTGCCAGGTCTGGTCGATACTCAAAAGACAGAAGATGGAGTAGCAGAGAAGAGAGCTTTAGAAATTCGAAAATGTCAAGTGAAGTGTTGACGAAGAAAAAGTAGAGCATATATTAGCTTCGAAAAGGTAAAAGGTCATGATTACCTCGGCGACCGGTTCGGCTCAATCAGAAGTATTCATTTGATTTCCCGTAAAAAATTGAAGAACTTTTCAACTTCAAGGGCACAATATAGTGGATATCAGGAAAGTACGAGACTATCTTTATGGGGAAAAACTTGGTCTTAACATGTGGGTGAATAAGGAGATAACACTCATGGAATAGAGATATTACAAGCGTGGCTCTGTAGGGGAAAGTATGGTCTTAACATGTGAACCAGTATGGGGTGGTTGGTCTTATCCGTCGAGGATCCGGAGCCATGGTACAGGACCGCCTAGCTTTGAAGACACAACATCGGAATACAACAGTGGTCAATCCGGATAAGCTAATTTCACAACCGTTTCCTAAGAATCCAGGATCTACTTCAACATTTTCGGTGCAGATATGAATCTTTATGGGGTTGAGAATCAAGGAAGACGTTCCATAATGTTAGGCTATAAAAAACACTCCTTCTCCTCAGTTGTATCTCATATTATTTTTCATCACTACTACAATTCTATTATTCCATTGCTGTTCTAAAGCTATCAAGCACAATTTCACCAAATTACTATTTCGCAGAGACATTGGCAAACAACTACCCCGGAGACATCACTTGAATAAGAATTCCTTACTCTATTTCTCTTGTGCATCTTGTCCATTATTTTAGTTATAATATTCTATTATTATTATCTATCAAATTAGAATTAAGAACATCATTGTTTGGTCATATTCATCTGCTTGTCCTTAAAGAACTTAAAGAAGAAGAAACAACAACAACATACCCAGTAAATCCCACAATGTGGGGTCTGGGGAGGGTAAAGTGTACGCAGACCTTACCCCTATCTCGAAAGATAGGAAGGCTGTTTCCGAATGACCATCGGCTCAAGAGAAAACACAACGAGAAAGGTTAGATAAGCACAAGCAGTTCAAAGCAAAATGTAAATAAAACTAAAGAAAGCGAATAAGTCAAAATAGAGCGGTCTGAAAAAAAAGAGCAGTAGCTACCACAGATAAACAAGATAATCAAAGTACAAGAAACAACATATAGTAGCAAGAAACAAAGGACAATAGACTATAGATCGAAACAACGACTACCTACTGGCCTTCTACCCTAATCTGAGTCCTCAAAAACCTCCTATCTAAGGTCATGTCCTCGGTAAACTGAACCTGCGCCATGTCCTGTCTCAGCACCTCTCCCCAATACTTTTTCGGCCTATCCCTACCTCTTCTGAAACCATACATAGCTAACCTCTCACACCTCCGCACTGGGGCATATGTGCCTTTCTTCCTTACATTCCCAAACCATCTCAACCTCGCTTCCCTCATCTTGTCCTCCACTGATGCTACTCCAACCTTATCCCTGATATCTTCATTCCTAATCCTATCTCGCCTGGTGTGCCCACACATCCATCGCAACATTCTCATTTCTGCAACTTTCATCTTTTGGACGTGAGAGCTCTTGACTGCCCAACACTCTGCCCCGTACAACAAAGTCGGTCTCACAACCACTTTGTAGAACCTGCCTTTAAGTTTTGGTGGCACCTTCTTATCACACAGCACTCCTGAAGCAAGCCTCCATTTCATCCACCCTGCGCCAATACGATGTGAGACATCATCGTCAATATCCCCATTTTCTTTAAAGAAGAAGAAGCGACAAAAATAATTTAGTCCATTCATTATATACCTTTGATATTTTTTCACCTCATTTTTGTTCTATGTTATTTTATGTTTTGTCGATGAAATATTTAAATTGCTAGCTTTTCTTAGTTTGCATTGTGGGAATAGAAGGTATGAGTGTGATCAATTTTCAAGCACTGTGTATTTTGGGAGTTCTTCGTATATTTGAAATTTTTGGTATTCAACTTATGTTCTCTTATATTTTCATCGAAAAATAACTTTTAGTTAAATTAGTGAGTACATTAAATATTTACCTATTTCAAGTTCAATTTCAGATTTTTATTGTAGTTAATTCATTTATAACTTTTCTTCTAAATTTGGTAATATTCTAATTAATTTTCACTTATTTAAGTTTTCAAACATTAAGAAATTTCCAATTAAAATTAAAATTTTGGATTTGATTAATGTTAATGCACATGGAAAGCTTGAATTTTTACTGTTTTAATTCTTTAAAACATTTCTATTCAAGTTAAATTTCATACTTGTTTTCTGTTAATGCAAGGCGCATAATTGATTCGGGCAATAACATTTGAAATATTCCAATGCATAATTGGTGTTTCTTCAAACTATATTCACACTTTCTGACCATAATTGGTAAATTTATAAAGTGTGTTAAAAATATTTACTTCTTAAGCTTAAAATATTAGATTTGTTTAACTACTTTCTATTATAGAATTTGGTTAGAAATTTACTGCGAAAATGTTTTTGATGCATATAAATAGTGTCATGATATTCCATTTCTCATAAGTATCATTTCTTCAAAAAACATATAAATTCGTCAATAAACTTTTATTTTATTCTTATTCCATATAATTTTAGTCATGGAGAATAGGCAGACAAGAGGGCGGCAAAAGATTCCAATGTCAAAAATAGAAAACGAAGATGATCGCTGTGTGACATTTTCCAAACGTCGCTCGGGTCTATACAAAAAGGCAAGCGAACTTGTTGCGTTGTGCGATGTGGACATTGGAATAATATTCTTTTCCCCTACAGGTAAACCTTACTCATTTCTCCACCCTACAGCTGAAGCGGTCATTGATCGTTTTTTAAATCCCAACTCACAATTAAGTGAAAGCACTCACTTAATTGCGGTTGATTCACGAAACAAAGTGAATGAACTCAACAATTTGGGTAGTGAATTGATGAGCATAGAAGAAGCTGCAAGAGCTCAAGCACTTCAACTTGATGAAATGAAAGTAAATGGCCAAAAAGGTTGGTGGGAGTCAATTGATCAATTTAACAAAGAGGAAGTAACAAGGTATGAAGCTTGGTTGAAGAACAATATTTCAAATATGAATAGTCGTTTGAAGCAGTTGGAAAACGAGGCTTCATCTTCTTTGTGAATATCACCCCAAGTTGTTGTCACTTTTGAGAACCACAAACAACGACAAATTTTTTAACTACATATTTTTAGGAATTATGTGATGTAATATTTTTTATGTCGTTCTTTTTAGTTTGTCTCCATGATGCTACAAGAATTTACTTTGCAATAGTTTTTGTTATCAATATATATGGTGGTTTAATATATATTTTCTCCTATGCATTTGAATTTTCTTCAAGTTTAAAATTTAATAAAGAAAGAATTTCAATGGAAAAGAATAAAAGACGGAAGAATGACATAACCTTCAGATGAAATAAAGTTGCGATTATCGTTACTTGATGATAAAGAAGGAATTTCAAAATGGAAAAGAATAAAAGAAGGAAGAATGACATTAATTTCGAATAAAGTTGCAACTATTGTTACTTGACGATGGTTTAATACATGTTTTTTCTCATGTATATAAGCCATAACTATTGTTACATGAGACAAATATAGTTTTGAGTTTATGGATCCTAGATTTTGAATAAGTTCTTTATACATATAAAGTAGAATTTTAAATACAAATACAATGCTTTTGTCAAAACTATCGGATTCTGCTGAAATCCAAGCTCGATCTCTAGCTTCTTCCCTTACTTTAGTACTCACCAACCACCATTGACCAAATTTAACTTTTACAATACAAAGCATGCTGAGCAATAGTGGAATACATTATTAAAAAATTTAAATAGAGGCACACAAGGTATTTGAAGTATTATTCCAGCAACATTCAACTGTTTCATGGGGGTTGGGCGTGGGGTTGAGGATTTGAGTTAGGTAAGTAATGGAACCCTAGATCGTGGATGAACCCAAGTGCACTAGATTTCTAACCCAAACGAACGTTGGAGAAAAAAGAAAGTGTTTTGTCCTTTCCTGGGAGAGAAGATGAAGAAATAGAGCTGTGAAGAAGAGGAGGTTGCGAGGTTGTTTATTGCATTTTTACCATTTTCCCCCCCATTGATTCATCTCCGAGCCTTGGTAGTACTATTTTGACCCGCGGGGACCGGTGGCACAGTTCCCTAGGCATCACTTTGGGTTTTGGAATGACTTTTAAAAAATTTGGCCTTAAAGCGAAAATCATTTGACTCGAAGTTGATTTTTACATAAACGTGCCCGTAATCGAATTCCGACAGTTCTATTAGGTCCGAAGGGTGATTTATGACTTAGTGTCGTTAGTGGTGTCATTGGTTTAGTTCCCGAAGGGTTCGGGTGTGATTTGGATCATTGGTTAAGTTAGGATTGGAGTTGACCACGGTCAACATCGGGTCAAGATGATCCCGTGTCGATGTTTTGAAAGTTTCAACAAATTTGTATGATGATTTTGGACATGTCCATAAAGTTTGGTTAGGTTCCGATGAGCTTTGGATAAGTTTGAGTTGTATGGTGATTGTTTTTGGTTTCGACATCGATTTGAGCATAAAGGGTACCATATTGAGCAAACGGTCTTTGATTCATGTTTCGACTAAACCATTGTATCCGTATCATAATTTCGGAACCATAGCAACTAAAATCATCAAGTTTCGACATTGTATAAGGGAATTATGGTCATTTTACTAAGAATTGGGTTGACAAATTTTTCAGATTAATTATAAAATTGCCACTGAATTCGTATTTAAAAATATGCATTTGTCCAAATATTGAAATCACCGGATCTCATTCATTATAAGGTCAAATGAAGTGATTCAAAAGCCTAACTTGAGTGAAATGTGACAAGGAATCCATTGGATGCATCAAAAGGGAGTTTTGGGATCGTTTGGCACCAGAAACGAGGTGGAACAGCTGGGCATTTTTGTTATTAATGTTGTTTGGGGTTTCTCTCATCTTGAAAGCTTGGGTTTGGGAGAATTCAAAGATGTTCTTCAAGTTTCTTCCATGGGACTTTCTTGATCTCGAGCCTCAAAGGAAAGGAAAGGCTAAGGTGTGATTGTTAGTGATATTACTGTTCGGCCTTCCAGGTAGGTTACGGTTTATCCTATGGTGAGACTTTGTTTAGCGAAACATATATTTAGATGATATTGTCGGAGAAAGCATGTAAACCTTCGGGTGTGAAGTTGGGTTAGACATTGTCTTAGGTTGGGCCCTGTTGTGTGATTGGGGCTAGCCACCCCATTTTGTTGTGATTTGATTTGTTTTATTGTTGTTGGCTTGATGCCACGTGATGATAGTAGATATTGGAGACTATTGATATATCTTGATCATGCTATTGTAGTATCTTACTTATTGACGTTTGATACGAGGATAGTGTTCTGTATGGCTTGTGTAGCCTTTTCATGATATTGTTGGCATACCCATGCTTGGTACTTGTGATATTAATCTAATGATTGACATTGAACTCATACATCGCATTCTCATCCTTTATGATATACTATTGATACATTGATCATACTTTGAGGAAATACTATGATGAGCTGGGCTCAGTTGGATGAGAGTGACGTGAGAACCGATATCTGATGGTTGTCCCGGAATCGATGTTGTGCGTAACGATTCCCGAGGTTTGTGCCGGCATCGTGAGGTAACGGTATCCGAGGTTGTTGCCGGACCATGAGGTACATGGACTTTGCGGGTCCCCCATGGGTTGTGCTACCAAGACGTCGATATTTTTGTCCGGAGTACATGTGTACATAGCATTGCATTGCATATACATTTCATACATTATTGCATTGCATTGCACTTCACTTCTGTTGTGATATTCCTGTGATGTACTTGTGATATACGGATTCAGACTGAGTATTTGAGACTTGACACAATTAGGTTTAGATGTTATAACCTAAGTGATGACGTGTATTTGATTTCCGGCTTGTGTTTGACTTATACCGTGATTGATTACCTGTTTATCATACTGTATTGACTTGATATATGTTATCTAAACTTAATCGGCCTATCATACCTACCAGCACTTGTTGTTTGTACTGACCTGCACTTGTTGCATTCTTTTATGAATGCAGAGTATCAAGAGAGATCGACTTCTACTCCTCGTGGTTGACTGCTACGAGGATTTTCCGATTCGAGTCTTACAGGGTGAGCATGTGGACGTTCGCTGCCCGAAGACTCCTTTATCTACTATGTCTTTATTTCTGTTCTAAGACATATTTTTGAGACTATTTATATTTACTTATGATTCATATTTATAGTATTTAGTTAGATGCTCTTGTATGACCAGACCAGATATTGGGGCGAATTTTATTTACTTCTGCATTTTCTTATTTATATTATATTTGTGAGACTTTCGCTATTTTAGTTCTTCCATTATTTGTTATTATTTGGGAATATTGAGTTAAGGGTTCGCCTACTGAAGTGGAAAAGGTAGGTGCCCGCTCGACTTAGTGAAATTGGATCGTGACAGAGGTCTAGTCGATACTCAAAAGAAAGAAGATGGAGTAGCAGAGAAGAAAATTTCAGAAATTCAAAAATGTCAAGTGAAGTGTTGACGAAGAAAAAGTAGGCATCTATTAACTTCGAAAGGGTAAAAGGTCATGATTACCTCGGTGACCGGTTCGGCTCAATCAAAAGTATTCATTTGATTTCCCATAAAAAATTGAAGTACTTTTCAACTTCAAGGGCACAATATATAGGATACCGGGAAATTGCGAAACTATCTTTATGGGGAAAAACTTGGTCTTAACATGTGGGTGAATAAGGAGATAACACGCATGGAATAGAGATATGACAGGCGTGGCTCTATAGGGGAAACTCCGGTCTTGACATGTGAACCTGTATGGGGTGGTTGATCTTATTCGTCGAGGATCCGGAGCCATGGTACAGGACCGCCTAGCTTCGAAGACACAACACCGGAATACAACAACGGTCAATCCGGATAAGCCAATTTCACAACCATTTCATAACATTCCAGGATCTACTTCAGCATTGTCGTAGTTGCGCAGTTAACTATTGTAACGTGCAGATATGAATCTTTACGGGGGTGAGATGTTCCAATAATGTTAGGCTATAAAAAACACCCCTTCTCCTCTGTTGTATCTCATATTATTTTTCATCACTACTACAATTCTATTATTCCATTGCTGCTCTAAAGTTGTCAAGCACTTAATTTCACCAAATTACTATTTCCCAGAGACATTGGCAGACAACTACCCTGGGGACATCACTTGAATAAGAATTCCTTACTCTATTTCTCTTGTTCATCTTGTTCATTATTTTAGTTATAATATTATACTATTATTATCTAGCAAATTAGCATTAAGAACATCATTGTTTGGTCATCTTCATCTGCTTGTCCTTAAAGAAGAAGAAGCGACAAAATAATTTAGTTCATTCATTATATACCTTTGGTATTTTTTTACCTCATTTTTGTTCTATGTTAGTTTAGCTTTTGTCGATGAAATATTTAAATTGCTAGCTTTTCTTAGTTTGCATTGTGGGTATAGAAAGTATGACTATGATCAATTTTCAAGCACTATGTATTTTGGGAGTTCTTCGTATATTTGAAATTTTTGGTATTCAACTTATGTTCTCTTATATTTTCATCGAAAAATAACGTTCAGTTAAATTAGTGAGTACATTAAATATTTACCTATTTCAAGTTCAATTTCAGATTTTTATTGTAGTTAATTCACTTATAACGTTTCTTCTAAATTTGGTAATATTCTAATTAATTTTCACTTATTTAAGTTTTCAAACATTAAGAAATTTCCAATTAAAATTTTGGATTTGATTAATGTTAATGCACATGGAAAGCTTGAATTATTACTGTTTTAATTCTTTAACACATTTCTATTCAAGTTAAATTTGATACTTGTTTTCTGTTAATGCAAGGTGCATAATTGATTTGGGAAATAACATTTGAAATATTCCAATGCATAATTGGTGTTTCTTCAAACTATTCACACTTTCTAACCATAATTGGTAAATTTATAAAGTGTGTTAAAAATATTTACTTCTTAAGCTTAAAATATTAGATTTGTTTAACTACTTTCTATTATAGAATTTGGTTAGAAATTTACTGCGAAAATGTTTTTGATGCATATAAATAGTGTCTTGATATTCCATTTCTCATAAGTATCATTTCTTCAAAAAACATATAAATTCGTCAATAAACTTTTACTTATTCTTATTCCATATAATTTTTACCATGGAGAATAGGCAGACAAGAGGGCGACAAAAGATTCCAATGTCAAAAATAGAAAACGCAGATGATCGCTGTGTGACATTTTCCAAACGTCGCTCGGGTCTATACAAAAGGGCAAGCGAAAATGTTTGTAACGGCCCGCTTGGGCGTTATGCGTAATTTTATAATTCTACCCTTGCTAGTACTTTCCCGAGGTTAGGAATGAGCGGACCTAAATAAATTGGGGTGTGTTTTATGTTGTGTTTTGTGACTCATAAGTGATTCTATGACGTGATTTTAACTTGATTTGTTTGTTGGCTTGTGTTCATAGGGCCTTAGAATCACTTTTAGAGACTAAGTATAAAAGTGTAGAAAATTTCGTGCTCACTGCCTAAAATGCATCGCTGCAGCGGAAGGATTTCTACTGTAACGAGACCGCTCTTGCTGCAGCGACGGGGTGGATTTTTCAAAGGGCCACTGCAGCGAAGGTGGTTCTCGCTGCAGTGAGGCTGCTGCAGTGGTCCTCATTAAGTTAGAAACCTGAGTTAAATACCTTATTTTGACCTCACTCCTCAAATAACTCCAAAAACAGTTCCCAAGAACTCTTGAGGCGAATTTTCTAAGGCAAGGTCAATACTCTTCATCAAGGTAACTTTCCACCATTAATCTCATTAGTTCTTTGATCGTATTAACTCATAGCACCAAACCTAATATATAAAAGTAGATATTTTAGTTATAGAAATATAATTTATGTTAGTAATATTTAAATCTCATATAAGTATATTTCCAATATATAAAAGTAAAACTTTCATGTCACTCCTTTAATATTTTAACTTTCATTTTGATGAAATTATTTACTTCAAATCAAATGAGGAGTCAGAATTTGACGTTCATGAGTTCTGGATCCTAATTTTTCAAAAGTTATTTTGTTCATTAATAATCTATACATAGTTAATGAACTTTTAAGAAAAAAACAAAATTTGTGCAGCGGATGGGGCTGCTTATCTCTTAATTCGGAGTCACGGGTCCGAGCTTGGGTATGAAAAAATCTTTGGAGGGAGCGCTTTCCCTAAATGGGCGCTACACAATGCGAATTGTCTGGATTAATCGAGCTCAAATGCGGATACCGGGCACCGAATAGAAAACCAAAAAACAGGAAAAATGAGGTAGGAGGTTTGACAGTTTTTGAAAAGTAGACCTTAAGAATAAAAAGTAAATTTGATTTAAAAAATAAGATTAGGACCTAGAACTAATTAATGAAGAGTTTGACAGTTTATTGGAAACTTTTGTGAGGACTACAAAAACCTCTTAGTTGTTCCTTATATATAATAGTAATATTTACTTTGAACTAAGTATAAAAGTTAAAAATATCGCTCTAATATAAAACTGAGGGAGTAAAGAGCAAACCAAAAAAAAAAACACAAAAATGTATTACAATAGTAATATACAAATTAACAGTCGAATGAACTTAAGAAAAATAATTGGTGTTAAGAATTGTTAATAACCAACCAAAATGCAACAACTGGAACATACTTGGTGCAACATGAATGGTCAATCAAAGATTTGAGGACGACAAAACTTGCATATTCTCCCTTATACACACACACATCTATGCGTGTTTATTGTTTATGTTTAGATACTTAGATAAGCTTAGATACCTTCTAACCGCAATTTTCATTCCCCCCCTTTTGTGTTTGCATGGGACTAATGTCTTGGGCCACTTGGGCTGATTTCCCTATTCAATACCTGTTGGACCCGAGGCCCAACTCTCTTCTTGATCGAGTCCGCTTTGAAAATAAAAACAAAGAAGGCCCAACCATGGGTGAAAATGGTCAACTGGTGGGCTTAGGTAGGCCCACCAGCCTAACTCGCTTCTTCCATTTTGATTTCGTATTATACATGTATGTAAAATGTATGGATATTTATAAATATTGGAACCCAAAAACGGTTAGAATTTAGGAATTTTGCGTAGAAGAGTTGGGAAAAAACTTTCAAATGATTTTGCAAGATCAAACACGTCAAGTTAATAATTGCATGAAATCGGTGAATGAGATTTTATAAAGCCTCGACAAAATATTCAAAAACTAGAAACTATATGTATGCATGATTTTGATTAAATCATAACCGTTTTAGTTTTTTTTTTTTAAACTTGGAAAATAAATGAAACTGTTTTGGGCCGTAGCCTCCTTAGAAGAATTTGGAAAATAGTTGTTTTTAGAGATCATAAATTTGAATTTGAATGATTTTTTCTTGAAGCTTCACTTATAAGATGTTAACTTAGATTAATATGTGACTAATCAAAACCAAAAAAATAGTTTTTTTTGAAAGACATAAGAGTAAAATAGGGATTTGCAACTCTTCTTTTAAACTTAAGGTATTTTTCAAAACCCTTTTGGGTTAAGGCCCAAACCTTAAGGTATAAAAACAAGAGGAGATACACTTGAACCTACGTTTGAAGTGAGATGGCTTTGGTATGTAGGTAGTATGGTTGACCCAATGAGCTAAAAATGGAAAAAGAAATGAATAAAGTCTTGTCTCTACTCATACTTATATAAAACCTATCCTATTATTTCAAAGGGGGATATACTCCATTTATTTTCTTATGTATACATACTAGTTTCATTAGGCCCGTGCTAAGCCCAGATCCAAACTTTTAAATATTTTAACTTTCATTATTAATGAAATTATTTACTTCAATTCAGATGTAGAGCCAACATTTGAAATTTATGGGTTCTGAATTCTTATTTTTAAAGTTATTCAATACTAAATTAATAATTTATTGTTTAAATTCAAAGTTTGTGAACCAAAGCTACTGGGTTCAACCAAACCGTTGTTGACACTCTAGCTCCGGCCTACTTGAAACTCATTTTGCGCTTATCTTGAACTCATTTCAGATTTTAATAATGCATTTTATTTTCACCTATATTAACAAAACTCATGTTTTCATCTTCTAGAATTATCAAACACAACAACCAAAAATTCCAAAACATCAGATATATACTACAATATTTATAACCTTCTTTTTGAATCTTTACACAAATTAACCTAATGATCCTACAAGATTATTAGTAAATAATACTTCCTCCGCTCCAAAAGATTGTCATGTTTAGAATTATATGAATCAAACTAACTAATGTTTGGTGTGAATTTGTACTTAGAATATTTATTTTTTTTAAATAAAAATTACATATTTAGAACCACATAAAAAGTACTATAAGTAATGGTTATCAATTCAAAATATTTAGAAAATATTTGAAAAAATATTGGTGAAAGAAGATATCATTTGACTCTTGTAAGCTGAAACATGATAAACTTTTTGAGACGGAGGGAGTAATTAAAGTACATTAATAAAGTAAAAGATTTAAAAGTATATTTAAAAATAATTTTAGGACAGATCTTTATAAGCACATATGAGGCCACTAAAGAAGCAAATATTTGAGGCTTAAGGATAAAAGATATTGTAATACCTAATAAATGTTTCAATTGTAAAAGAAAATTTGGCTCCAAAGTTGCCCAAATTTTACCAGAATGTATAAAGATAAATAATATATTCTCTTCGTCCCAAAATATAAAGGCAATTTAACCAATCTCAAAGCTAAATTGAGTTAGATTAATTTAATGTTTTAAAATTAAAGTTTATTAAAAAAATATATAGAAAATACTATAAATTGCAATTCTCCTATCAATATAGTGAAAAGATTCTTAACATATTTGTTAAAATTTATGTAATTTGACCCCCGAGAAGTGAAACGTGACAAGTATTTTGAGATACAACAACAATAATACTAGCATACCAAGTGAAATCCCACAAGTGGGATTGTTTTGAGATAAAGGAGTAAAAATAATTTAACAAAGAGCTAAAAAATAAATTCATAAAAATTTACTATAACATTAACCAATTACAAAGGCCCAAGTGAAATGTCATAAAAAATAAAATAAAAACAATTGTAAAAGTAAGAAGATGCAATAAGGAAAAAGACACAAAAGCCACATGTAAAAGCTTCATTGGATCAAAGTTTAATGTGAGGACTACAAAACTTTTTGATTCCCACTTATATATAGTAGTAATATAAATTTATAAAGACAAAATCACGACATTAGGACCAAATTTGTAGGAACTCTACTTAAGAGAAAATATTAAATGTGTTTTGTTCCTGAGATGAAATGATTTCCGCCTTTATAATATTTTCGAAAGAAACCAACTCTTTTTCCTATATATATATATATATATATATAATTCATTTATTCTTGTTTCTAATGTTATCATTCTTAGATTAATAGTAGGGTCTTCAATTTTCTTATGCGTTTCCTCTTTATTTATTTTTGTTTTAAATTCTTCCAAAGTGATAGAGGGGTTAATTCATTTATTCTTGTTTCTAATGTTATCATTCTTAGATTAATAGTAGGGTCTTCAATTTTCTTATGCGTTTCCTCTTTATTTATTTTTTGTTTCAATATAAATATGGATAGAAATATAGAGTGGTTTTTAGCAAATATTTTAAATAATCCTAGTCAGTACCCGTTCACTCCTTGATTCCTCTTATCATGTAGGTATATTTCTTATTTTCTGTCTATCTCCCAATTTTTATGATTTTTTTTTAAAATCTGGACTCTGTCTAGTTATGAATCTTATTACACTGTTCATCTCTTTCTCTTAATCTTAGTTCTTAATATCCCTCTTCTTTAACCACACCCCGGTTACCATGACCAACATCGTCCTTTATCATTTGGACATTAAAACGACCTTTCAAATACCTAGGACTTTACAGGTTAATCCATTGAGTATATTAAGAAATTAAGAGAATAACCATATACTAAGAGTAATAGATTCATAATAACAAGTAAATAATTACTCAAACATAATATATTAATTAAACATGGAATAATTTACATAGTAGGGAGATAAATATAGAAAACATAGTTAAAAACTTACATGATTTGAAGATGGAGAGAGGTTTCCCTTTCGGGGAACCCGAAAACTACTTCACACTAATAGAAAATAACTTGAAGTATTAATACTATTTTACAAGGAAGTTTATATTACACAAGGTTTTGACTGAAAAAGGGGTTGGGGCATTTTGAAAGGGAAGGGGAATATGGAGCTTTTCTTGAGAGAAGTGTCAGATGCTTCTTTCTCGATGATCTTGCTTCTCCACAAGTGCTGCTATTTATAGGTGTCTGGCGGACTTCAGCTCCGGATTTCAAATTTGTGAAAAATCATTTGAGTTCAGCCGGGCGCTCTTGGGGCCCCATCGTCACGTGAAATTTTTCAAAAGATACTTTATATTTTTGTCCATTTGCTGAGCTGTCCCGTTACTTTATTAAAGCTACTACTTTATTCGAGCTACTTTAATAAAGTCTTCTTTTTCTGAGATGTCTTTGTCTTGTGCTATCATTATTGCCTCCACTAAAAGTCTTCTTTTTCTTTTTCTGAAATGTCTTTGTCTTGTGCTTCCACTAAAGTCTTCTTTTTCTTTTTCTGAAATGTCTTTGTCTTGTGCTTCCACTAAAGTCTTCTTTTTCTGCAATATCTTCCTTTTGATTTTGTTTTCTTGTGATATAATTATTGTCTCCATTAATTCTTGTCTATGTATCCAAATTGTGTAGAGCAACCGAGTCAAAACTCATGCCTGAGTCTACATCATTCGGATCTTGAGAGTCTTGAAATGCACTGTCCTGGAAATTAATATCATCTCCTTCGAAATCTGAACTATGAATTGGTGACATCCCTTGACTTAGAGATAATTCTGGACTAGGATTTTTAACTATATGTTTGTCTTATTCTTTTGTCTGAATTTTTTTTCTAGTCTCTTTTACTATATTTTCTATTTTTTCGTGCTTTTTCTTTTTTGCAAGTAGGCTTTTTCTCCTTACGTAAGTGTCTTTGGTAGTCTCCGTCTTGTTTAGAGAGATAAACATCCCTCATCTTCACTTTTGGGCAAAGTGACAGCCATCAACGGATTTGATGAGTCTTTACCAACTACCGTTTGAACCAGACTAGCTGTATCTTTACCCGATACAGTGGATCTAACTGCATTCATTGGGGAATGCACACCCGTCTCATCCATTTTTATCTGAGATGGAGAACTCTGTGATTGCACTAACTCGAACTTAACCGCTTGTAGTCTCTGTTCTAATATCTTTACTTGATCTAAGAGTTTCATTTTTTCTTGAACCAATGTCTCTTTCTGCTGGTTTAGTCTCTTGAGTCTTGACCACTTCAGTCATAGTAGAACAGTGATCACAAAAAATTACCTTGTCTGTGTCTTTTTGTATGTTGTATTGAGGGATTTTGTCTAAGAACTGGAGAAATATAATAATTTGGACCCAACATTCCTCTAGCATAGTCTAATGCCTCAGTAAAATCATTAAATCCTTTTAAAAGAGGTTTTCTTATGTCTTTAATAGAGTCTAAAACTTCTATCCATGTTTGAAAAATACCATTAGTTTTACCATGAATTACAACATAAAATTTAAATTTTTTATCTAAAATTCTGTCTGTGAAATACTGACAAAGAGAATTTATAGTAGCAACAAAATGTTTGGCATCTTTTCTATTATGCGAAATCCATAGATTGTGTACCAAACATCCCTGTTGTTTGTCTATTACATATTTTGGTAATACTTTAAAAGTCCAATTTGATGGCTGGAAGGCTACTAAGCTATTAACTCCGAATTATATTCTTTCCATAGTACTCCTTTCTAATGAAGATGTAGGTCTGAAATGAAGATTATCTAATACGGTCTGTTTGTAAGTGTCTTGGGTTGAGGCTATGCCTCTCCCCTTGTCTGCTGTCTGAGAACTGGAAGGTCTCATGCTGTTCAAATAGAAAATCAGTTAGCAGTAATCTTTAGTCTACTTAGTTGGTCTGCTAAATTATTATTTTTCCCTTTTATATGTTCAAATTTTAAATTTTAAATTGAAATGGTATCTAGGAAATTTAGCCATCTTCGTCTACTGCTAGTTTTATCATTTATATTTTGATAGAATTTAACTACAGCTTCGCAGTCTATTCTAACTAGTACTTCTGGTTTATTTAAGATATATAGTCTAAAACTATTTAATCCGTATATTACAGTTAAAATCTCTGCATCTATACTACCCATATTTCCTTTTTCTTTGTACTTACCACTTTGATAAGCACATATCTTTTCTTCACTTTTATTATTATATTTATTTGGTTTTGCTTTTAGTACTGCTCCCCATCCTTCAAAACTACCATCTGTTTCTACTATTAAATAATCCGTTTCTAGTGGCATATTTAAATCAGGAATATTTTTTATTTTTTCTTTGATTTTTTGTACTATTTTAATGTCTTCAGTATTAAAGTGTTTTTGACCATTAGATCTAGTCTTTGAATACAACGGTCCTGCTATTTTTCCTAAATCTTTTATAAAATTTCTAGCATAATTGACTATTCCTAAAATTTTTGTAATTCTTTAACATTGTCTAACTTATCTGGCATTTCCAAAGCTTTCTTTGCTATATGAGGTTATAACTTTATTTTACCTTCTTCTAGTACTACTCCTAAAAAGTTTATATAATTTTTACATAATTCCATATTTTTCTTACTAATTATTATTCCATTTTCTACAAATATTCTAAATACGGTTTGTAGGTGTCCTAAGTGTTCTTTAATATCTCTGCTAAACACTAGTATATCATCTAAATACACTAATACAAACCTTTTGTATTCTCCAAATATACTATCCATTTTTCTTTGAAAAATTGGCGGAGCTGTCTTTAATTCAAATGACATTACTAACCATTCGAAATGTCCTTCAGGACAGGTAAATGCCGTCCATTCTATACTTTCTTCATGCATTCGTACCTGCTAATATCTTGATTTACAATCAAATTTACTAAATAGTTTCTTTCCTTGTATTCTATTTATTAATTCTGTCTTATCTGGTAGCTTATATCCATCTGTCCTAGTATTATCATTAAGTCTTTTATAATTTATTACCATTCTTGCTTTTTCTCTTACTATTTCACTATGTTTTCTTACCATAAATGCTGCAGATCTATGTTTAGAAGTAGATCTCCGTATTACTCCTAAATCTAATAGTTCTTTTATTTGTATTTTGAAATCTTCTACATCTTGATTTGTTGCTTCAATAGAAGCTGTCTTAATTACATAGTCTGGGTTTATTATATCTAATTTATATACAATCCTATTATTTTTCCAACGTTTCAACGGTTTTTCCCCTATAATTTCTATTTCATCTAGTATTTTTATTATATTATCTAGCTCTTTTTGATTTTTTATTACTCCTATTCTTTCTATTCCTGTTTTAAAATTATATAACTCTATTTCTATATCTATTAAAGTATAATATTTTTCTAATATATTTTCATTTTCTAGTATTTCCTCTTCTTCTAGAATTAAATTCTTTGTCTCTGTCTTATTTTTGCAACATGTATTATTCTCTTGACAGTCTTTACAACAACTATCTTCCTTCTTGTGCAGGTTTATTTGGTCTGTGGTAGGGATCTTCTTATGACGGATTCTAGTTTCAGTCTTAAGAGCTTGTACTGGTGTATGAGTAATATTTTTTAAGAAAATTACTCCATCTCTTGTAATCATACAACTGCCATTATTATGTAACATAAAGTCTAATCCTATGACAAAATCTACATTTATATTAAGGTCTCTTACCCATATCTTATACATTTTATAGCTTGGTTTATAGAATTCTGAACATGTACTAATGTATGCCTTATGATCATAATGTCTATATATGTGATGAGTCACATCCATTTGCATGGATGCAACTGGTTTCTCTAGAATATTTATTAAATTAGGTGGAAGTATTTTTTTTTATTATGCACTTTGTGCACCCTGAATCCACTAATGCTAATGTTTCTATCTCATAATCATCTATTTTAATTCTTGCAAGTATCTTTATTGTTCCTAATTTTTTATCTTCATTACATACTAATGCTTCATGGTCTTCTGTACTCATTAATTTTGCTTGAGAATCTTTTGGTATTGTTTTTAATGGTCTCATTATTGGTTGTATATTCGATAAACTTATTTCTTCATCTTCGCTATCTATTTCTTTTTGTTTTCCTTTTTCTAGTTCACAAAATCTAGTTTCTAATTCATTTATTCTTGTTTCTAATATTATCATTCTTAGATTAATAGTAGGGTCTTCAATTTTCTTATGCGTTTCCTCTCTATTTATTTTTGTTTTAAATTCTTTTTCTATACTCATTGTACATCCTTCTATATAACAATTTTTACATTTAGCCCGTTTGTCTCTACTAGGATACCATTTACAAAAGAAACACGCATTACTTTCCAATCCTTTATTTCTTTCGAACTCATGGTTACAGTCTTCCGCTATATTTGCTAAATTATCTATTGCTTCTAAGTCTAGATTTTCTAATCCTATTTCATTAATTAATTCTTCTGCTTCTGAGTCTGATGAGTCTGTTTTGATTTTTTTCTTCAGTGTCTACACTTACTATACAATATATGCTTTCTGTATCAGACATATATTCATCTACATTTATTAATGTTTCTTGAAAACCTTCAATTAGCTGAGAATTTCTTGTCTTATTATTTATTCTTTTTGGACATGTATTTGCTAAGTGCTCTACACTTCCACAAGTAAAGCATTCTAGTTTATTTTTATAATTTCTATCTGTTCTGTATTTTCTTACATGCCTATTTCTGTCTAAGTAAGGTTTTCTAGCTGCTGACTTTCTAAGATAATATTTCTTTCTATTATATTGAGGATAATTTCTATTATAATGTGTTCTATATTTTTTATGCTTTTTCTTTTTATAATTGTCTTTATCATAGCTTTGAGTGGTGTAAACCACACTTTTACAAAAGTTCATTTTATTTTGTTTTAGTTTTTTTTTTTTGTATCTGTATATGAGTACATTTTTTTTCTTGTAGTGTATCCATTATATCTTGTATTCTATGCCCTATTGACCATTTTAGATTAGGGTTCTGTACTACTCCGTCTCTTTTATTCTATCTATCTTCTATTTCTCTTCCTAAGGCTCCTGGTAGTTTATTAAATAATATTTTACCTAATTCTTGATCAAAAGCATTTCCACTAATAGTATAGTAATAAAAATAATCGTTTAAAAATTTCTTAATATGGAACCAACTACTTATACTTAGCTGTTCTAATTTTATTACTGCATTTCTTTGTCATACTAATAATTCGCTATTTGGATCTTCCCCTGTAATTAAAGTATGTATTATATTAGTAAAATTATATGGATTTGCTCCCATGGATACTAAGTGTTGGAACTCCATTGGAAAATTTTCTTTGTAGGCTTCCCATAAGGCTTTTGCTGATTCTCCTAAAAATGTTTCTAGGTATTTATACATTGTTTCTGCGTCTGTATCATTATATGTTTTTATATAGTCTGCTACTACTATTCCTTTGCAAAGATCTATTACTGAATTCTATCTTTGTGGATTGTGTGATGCTATATTTAATATTTTACCTTTATTGCCTCCTTCTTGAAGGATAATAGGTTCTTCTATAGGCATTCTTTTCGCTGATGGTTTAACATTATCTATGGGTTCTCCTGCTGTTCTAAAAACTCTTCTCCTCGGTACATTTCCTGTACTTGTATCTACAATATATTGTTTTCCAACAGTTGTTCTTTGAAATGGACTAGAACTAGACACACTAGATTCCATTAATTCTTTTTGACTTATTATTGAGTCTATCTCTATTTCTTCATCACTGTATTGCATATCTTCTAATATTTTATCAAATTCGTCTGATTTCTTTTGGTACATATTTTCTACTCTATATCCCCAATTATCAGTTCTAGCTTCACATAAGTTAAAGTGACTTATAGTTTCTTCTATTGTTAGTTCTCCTAACTTACATCCTTTACATCTAAAGAGTATATTTTGTTATCTTCATGGAGTCTTTTTGCTTCTTCTATAGCTATGTCTACCGCAAACTCGTCTTGTATTAGTTCTATATTCATTAAATTTGATTCTGTACTTTCATTTTCGTCTAAAGTACTTTCTTCTTCTATGTCTTTTTGTGGTGTATAATTATAATTGGTGAAACGTATAAATGTCTCTCCCCTAGAATTAGTGTACATTAGGTGAGACTCTGGCTGCAGAATCTTTTTTCTATTAAAATCTTCTAGATTCCATTCCATCCCTGCATATTCTTCAGGATTTATTTTTATGGGTTTTATTTATCTTATTCCTCTATTTCCCATTACTTTTACTACATCTTCTACCTTAATTTTAAATTTTGTATTACTATTATTAGTCATTTTTTCTAGAAATCCTACACACATTAATAAATTATTACCGTTACATATCTCTTCATATCCCTTGGTCTGTATTCCTATTTTTGTGTGTTTTCCAAATTCTGCTAAATTCATTATAAAGTCTGGGCTAATATAAAAAATTCCTCCATTATTTGTCATGTCTACTTCCGTTAGTCCTATTATTGATTTTTTCATGTCTGACCATCTATCGTCATAAATTACGATTAAAACTTTAGTTCCTAAGTTCTTTCTAGTTAATCCTTTTAATCCTACTACTATTAATCCCATATGCATCAAACTTCTTCCAGTATTTTTTATTTGTCTTATAGCCTCTGGATCTATTAGATTTATTGTAGTAACTTTAGTTCCTATGGCTGATAATTGTTCTTCTCTATAATGCCTATATAATTGTGCTGTACTTAAAAATTGTCCTATATTATATAAAGTCTTTGGATTTAATAGTTTTAATTGATTTTGTTGGAAAATTTGTATATCTCTATCTACGTCTATTACTTCACTTAGCTGTTGATTGTTTTCCTCTGGTCTTCTTCTATTTAGAATTCTTGATAATAGATTATTACCTATTCTATTGTCTGAAAAACTTACTCTGGGTCTTTCTTTTCCTTGTCTTTCTGATCCTTCTTCGTTTCTTGGTCTAATTGGAAGAAAGTCCATTTTTGTGGTTTTCTAATTACTTTAGCTTTCTCCTTCTGAGGTATTATTTCAACCTTCTTTAATTGTTCTATTAACTTGTCAACTTCTTTATTTCTTGGGGTTTCTATATTTTTCTCCTTTTGTGTTTCACTTATTACTCTTAAGCATTCGCTTATTATTTCTAGCCTTGGAATTATTGTCTGCTCTATGTTCTTAGTTATTTCCAATAATAAAGAAATTATAGTAATATTATGTTTTAGCACTATTTGATCAGATTTAGCGTTAGGTATATAGTCTATATAGTCTCTGGTAAAGATATAGATTTTTCTGTTAGCTTTGAGGCTTCTTGTTGAACTCTAGTTAGTTTGTTCATGAAAGAGTAATTTCTTTAAGCTCTTTCAGTGTCTTTTTCAAATCTTTAATATCGTTATTTATTTTTTCTATTTGTTGTGTCATTTGAGTTACTATCTGGTTGGTCTTTATTTCTATTTTTTTGGGCTTTTCTAGAATAGCCTTAATTAGCTTTTCTATTTCAGTCTTTGTAGGCGATTTTTCTAAATTTGATCTGTTAATTAAAATCTGAATTTTTCGTTCTAATTCTAATTCCTGAGATTTTAGGTAATCAAAGTTCTGCTCTAATTTTTCTAACTTCTTCTTTTGATTAATTTGAGAAACTTCTATGTCTTCTAGTATTCTAGTAATATCCTTGTTATTTTCTTGAGTTTTTTTCACTAAAATTTATGACTAAATCAACTAGTGTATTAAATTGTTTGTCTTCACTATGTAATATATGTTCTTCGTTACTAAAATTACACTTTATAATACTATGATCTTTTAACGCTCTATATTTCTTTTTTGGGTATATTCTTAAGTCTAAATATTCTAAATTCTTTAGTGTATATATTTTATCAAAATTTGTTTATTATCCTAAAGGAATTCTTATTTTACAAACTTTCTTTTGATACTCTATATTATCTGTAAGTCCTTTTATATCTTCTCTTATGCCTTGTAACTCCCAAGTTATAGCCGAAATCGTATCTTCGTTAATTTGGCTTTGTAATAGTCTATTTCTATTAGGGATGACAAAGTTTCTGTATTTATTACTTCTAAATATGCACTTAAAGCTTTTCCAACTTTTCTATATTCTCGTTTTTTCTCTATATCTCTATATAAATACTAGTAGTTTATAGCTATTAGTTTAACAAAAGGTTGTTTTTTCATATAGAGGTAACTAGTATGGCTTGAATCGCTTCTGGATCTGCTTTTGAGAGTATTTCGTAGATCTTATATGTCCTAATAATTTATATTCTAATCCTGATAGTATATTTATTAATTCTTGTAATCTTAACTGATTCTCTTTAGTACTACTTAGTCTGATATATTCTGGATACAGTCTTTCGAACTCTTGTTTTACCTCTAAATAGTTATCTTGCATTACCCTAATGGGATAAATTTTACTTTCTGTTCTAGATGTCTAATACGATCTTCTGCTCTAACTATCTCGTCGTTGGTGAAATATATTTCCCAATTAAGGTTATTTCTTAAACTTAGTATTGTTATATTATCATGCAAGTCTTGGCGATGGACTATATCTATATATCTACAATATTCAGTTAAAAACTTCCTTGTTTTTCTAAGATTTATAAGTCCTTTTCGAGTTAAATATATCATACGATAATTAAGACTTATATATTTAGTAAAATTATGTTGTCTCATATAATATTGTCTATAAACAGGTATAGGGGTTTGTCTTCTTTGTCGCGTAGAGAATGGTTTTCTCATAAAATATAGTTTAGAATATAGGTTTAGGCCCGAAAATCTTCTTGCTCTGATACCAAAGTGATAGAGGGGTTATATTTTTTGTTTCAATATAAATATGGATAGAAATATAGAGTGGTTTTTAGCAAATATTTTAAATAATCCTACTCGGTACTAAAGTGATAGAGGGGTTATATATGGATAGAAATATAGAGTGGTTTTTAGCAAATATTTTAAGTAATCCTACTCGGTACTCCCTCACTCCTTGATTCCTCTTATCATGTAGGTATATTTCTTATTTTCTGTCTATCTCCCAATTTTTACGTTTTTTTTTAAAGTGGAGTTTTGATATGGAAATGACAATTTTTTTTTGCAAAAAAGAAAATGTTTTAGCAAATAATCACAATTAATCACACATTGAAGCTCGTAGGTCAACCTTATTCTATGGATCCTTAATATTAGGGTGCTTAAAACCTTCCCTAGGGGATCACCAAAACCCTTACCTCTAACTCTGATTTTAAAAAGATTTACCTCTTGTTTGACTAAACCCTTGTAACTCAGTTTTCCTAATTTTCTTTATAAAATTAGGTGGCGACTCTAAAAATATGAAATCCAAATAGAGTCCACAACCTCTAAATAAGAGATAGATACATACTGAAAAGATAAAATCTTAAAACAAATTCAAATAGAAGAATAATGTGTCTATTTTTGTCAAACAATACAATCATAAGACTTACTAATAATAACTTGGAGATGGTCAATCAAAACTATATATGGAACAAACTCTCCATATAACGCATATATTAAAGAGTGCTAAAGTCCTATATTGAATTCATTAGAATATACTTGTTCATCAATATTCTGTCGGGAATTAATTTGTACCATCAAAGGCTCCCACAATATATCACTTCCTCCCAAAGATACTTGGAGATCTTCTTCACGCACATACACTCCATGAACATGTCTAATTTGTCCTCTTCTTCTACGATCATAGATCCTTCTCTCTTTTTTCTTTTTTTTTGGTAATGATCTTAGTTCTTCTTCACGCACATACACAAGAAGAACTCTTTTAAAAACTCAAGTGAAACACATACAAACACATATTGCACTGCACTTTCTCCTGATTTGAATGCCTGAAATTAAAATCCAATTCTTATGATTTAAAATGCCGATTTTTGTAATGACCCGTTTGGTCGTTATAGTCTTTTCGGCATTTTTTACCGTTCCCGAGCATTGATTAGCTCACTTTTGATCCAAGGAGACCGTTGACATGCTTTTCGAGGTGTCTAGATCCGATTTGGGCAATTTTTGTGAAATATAGGTTTAAAGTGAAAAATAGTTGACCCAAAGTTGACTTTTGGGTAAACGAACCTTTTTTGGAATTTTGTCAATTCCGAGAGGTGCGGATGCTCGTTTAAAACTTGGCTGTGTGTTTGGTTCGGTTCCCAATGCATTTGGATGTGTTTGGGGACTTGGGTTGGAAATTATAACTAAGGCGTCAGGGGTTGACTCGATCAACGAGGCCTCCGTTGGAAATTCCGAGGCCACAAGCGTGTTCGTAGCGTAATTTTTTGTGGGTTTGCGTGTATGGTTTGTGAGCAGATGCCCTCGGGAATAACCCGGGATTTCGATTGAAGACTTAAGAAAATAGGGGATTCTGGTATCTAGTGCCTGCAATGGCGACACCAGTGCTGCCCCAGTGGCACCGCTGTTGCGGTGTGTTGGCCGCTGGGGCAGCCATGTGTATTGTTGGTCATACCGCTGTGGCGGTCTCCTAGACGCCGTAGTGGCATCTCAACCGTCGTGGCGGTGACGGGCAGTTATTTTCATTAAGTGTGATTAAATAAGCCTTAGACCCTCATTATTTCCCATTTTGAAATTAGAGCTTTGGTGAACAGTTCTTGGAGATACTTTGGAGAAATTCTTAGAGGTAAACCTTGCCAAATCCTTTACTCTTCCTTAATCACAATCATCTTGGATTTCCCCCTTCTCTTTAACAATCCCTTAGAGATGGAATTTGAAGGAGGGTTTTGATGAACTTTCCCTTAGGATCATGTATGAGGAAATTGATGATGTTATGTTAGATTTTGACTAATCTAAGCATATTAATCATATATCTTCCACTTTTAGCGTTGAATTTCGGAATCAAAGACTTAAGGTTATGCCCAATTTGGGGGTTTTGCTTGAAATCAGAAATTAGGCTAATCTTTGAGTCAAATCAGCAATTAGTGGTTGTGTTATGATCACCTAGTACTTAATTTGGTATTTTGCTTTCGAATTTCCCATTTTGCCCTTGTGGGCCCGTTTTCCCAATTTCTAGGGCTAGAATTGACCTAATTTGAATTATAGCAGTATTAGTATCATTCTTCATGATTTCTAATATAGAATTTGATTATGCTTAGACTACTTTGGTTCTGAGGTTCAGCGAAAAGGCAAGGCAAATGAGTGAGTTGTTGGTGTTGCGGTTCGACCATCCAGGTAAGTTATGGCTTACCTTCTATTAGACTTCGTATAGCGAAGCACATATTTAGATTATATTGTCAGAGACAACATGTGAACCTTTGGGTATGAAGTCGGGTTGGATATTGCCTTAGGTTGGGCCCTTTTATGTGTTGGGACTAGCCACCCCGTTATGTGTGCTTTCATTGTTCTATCATGCTGGTTTTGATGCCATGAGTAGTTGGTAGAGATATTGGAATCTGTTTTATCATCTTGACTAGGATAAAATTGACATACCCGCTGTTGGTATTTGTACTTGGATATGTTGTTGGCGTACCCACCGTTGGTACTTGTGATTCGGTTACATTATCAGCATACCCACTGTTGGTATTTGTGATCCGGTTATATTATTGGCATACTCACTGTTGGTATTTGTGATTCAGATATTTTATTGGCGTACCCACTGTTGGTACTTGTGATATTGAGGAGAAAATACTCAAAATACCCCCCAACGTTTGACCAAAATTCCAACTACACACCTAACCTTTGCGGAGGTCCTATTACCCCCTGGACAAATTTTTTCAGTATCAAAATGCCCTTTTTTTTGCTGATGTGGCAGTCCAATTTGACAACTCCCAATTATTAACAGGCGCTTGTCCACATGCGCCTGGCCCACGTGCCACATCTTTAATTTCCCTCCATATTTTATTAATTTCCCCCCTTCCTCCATCCATCTACTCTTCTTCTTCTTCTTCAAAAAAAAAAAAAAAAAATCTCTCAATTTTCCATACTCCATTTTCAATATGAGGATCCGAAAACCCATACCTAATTCTCCTTCATCTTCATCAACATCATCATCCCTGATTTTCTTTAACAAGATTAGATTTTTCAACCTTTTTTTTTCCAGATTTTTCGTTTTGTTTCTTCAGATTTTTTTTTTGAATTTGATTTGGGAAAATAATGATTATAATCCAAACAAACCCAAATGTGAAAGGAAGCTTCCTAACACCAAGTAGAACAAAGTTCATCCATTAATTTGATCAAACAATCAAGAATTTAAAGAAACTCACTTGGTGTTCTTCATAGCTTTCTCCACAATGGAGTTTAATTTTCTCTCCAAATCAACTCAAAGAATCTCCAACCAAGCAACAAGTAGCAACTCCAAACAAGCAACAAGTAGCAACTCCAAACAAGAAACTTCCAATCAGAATTTCTTTAACAAGATTAGATTTTTCAACTTTTTTTTTTCCAGATTTTTCTTTTTTTTTTTTAAATTTTGATTTGGGAAAACAGTGATTATAATCCAAACAAACCCAAATGTGAAAGGAAGCTTCCTAACACCAAGTAGAACAAAGTTCATCCATTAATTTGATCAAACAATCAAGAATTTAAAGAAACCCACTTGGTGTTCTTCATAGCTTTCTTCAAAATGGAGTTTAATTTTCTACCCAAATCAACTCAAAGAATCTCCAACCAAGCAACAAGTAGCAACGGAGTTTAATTTATGAATTTATAATGGGTATTATTTTGACAAAAAAAAAATGGAGATGGGTATTAAATAGGGTGAAGAAGAAGATGAAGTAGCCTAAAATGGAGGAAATTTAAATTTATCTATGTGGCATCTATGTGGCAGCTTAGTTGGCGCTCCAAAACACGTCAGATGCAGTTTTTTGAAGGCTATAACGCACCACTGAGCAGTGCATTCACGCTCTTGTCCACATCAGCAAAAAAGGGGCATTTTGATACTGAAATTTTTTGTCCAGAGGGTAATAAGACCCCCGCAAAGGTTAGGTGTGTAGTTGGGATTTTGGTCAAACGTTAGGGGGTATTTTTAGTATTTTCTCTGATATTGAGCATGGTTATTGATGTGATTCATGCATTGCACGCACTCTCATTTTCATGATACATTGTTGAGACATTGATGGTATTTGATGAAATACTTGATGAGCTAGGCTCAGTTTTACTTGAGTGACGTGAGATGGCCGATGTCCGTTGTTCATCGCGGAATCATTGATTGAGTGAAAGTGATATTGATCAAACTCTTTTACTTGAGTGACGTGAGATGGTCGATGTCCGATGATCAATTCTGGAATCGTTATTGTATGGCCGATATTCGATGTTAGTTCCGGAATCGTTGTTAGTGCATGGACTCCGCGGGTCCCCCAAGGTGGTGCTGGTGAGAACCCCCCGTGGGAAAAGATCCGGATCCTATCTGTCTGTTAGGAAAATATCCTGGAAGGGTGGCACTTAGGCTTCGCCAGTCACGCTGGATTGTGCTACCGAGATGTCGATATTTTCGTCCGGAGTACATGTGTACACCGCATTTGCATGGCATTCCATTGCATTCATACCATTACTGCATTGCATTGCATTATGACTTGATTGTGATGTTTGGTGTTGGATTGGATTGGATACCTTCAGACTTGGTACATTTGGGATTAGATGCTCTACGTAGGTGATGACAGATAATTAGAATTGAATCCATTGTCTTATACTTGCTGGTTTATTTGCTTACCCGTTTTATTATCAGAATTGTGTTAGCTATGCTTAGTCGGCCGATGATGCCTACCAGTACTGTTGTTTGTACTGACCTGCACTTGCTGCATTCTTTTATGAATGCAGAGTATCAGGTCGGATCCACTTTCGTGACCTGTGGTTGATCGACCCTTCAACTTTCTGTCACTTTCTCTCAAGTTTCCAAGGTGAGCATGGCCGTCCGCGACCTTGAAGACTTTCCTATCATATGTCCTATTTATTTTAGAGTCATAGACAATTTATGTATTAGTATTCCAGATTGTATTATTCCCCTTAGATGCTCCTGTATTATTTAGACTAGACCCTGGGGGCGTTTTTGTCATTCCGCACTTTCTATTACTGATATATATCTATGTAGTGAGACTTACGTATTTGATCTTTTCCGTTGCTTAATTTTCATCCTTTTTATGTACTTTTTTCATTATTGGGTTGAGGGTTCACTTATCGAGGTGGGAAGGTAAGTGCCTGCACGACCTAGGCAAAATGGGTCGTGACAATGTTCCTGAGTACTCAGTGTCACGATCCAACCAGAGGGTCATGACGGGCACCCGGAGCTAACCTACTGAGCATCTCATGACATGCATCTCCTAATCATATCTAGGTGGGCCACAAAGCGAACTCATAAATATCATAATCTATAAGGGACACGAGTCCAAGCGATATGAGCGCGCGCGTGCGCGCACACACACACACACACACACACACACACACACACACACATATATATATATATATATATATATTCGCCATCAAACTATGCCCATATATACAAGCGGACAATGCTACCAAAATGATATAACAAAATGTGGACTGGAAAGGGGTCATAGAACATCTAACTATACACATCTGTCTACGAGCCTCAACATGGAGTGCATAACATCATAAGGATGGGACAGGACTGTAACGGTTCACCTTTTTCGTGGGCGGGGTTATCGCTCGGAAAAAAGCTACTTCGAAATCATTGGTACTCTTTCGGACTTTGTTTTAAAAAAGTCGCCACCTAATTTTTAGAAAATTAGGAAAACCGATTTTGAATGGTTTATTCATTCGCCGTGAAAAATCCTTCTTAATCCAAAGTTCTAGGTAAGGGTTCTGGTGATCCCCTAGGGAAGGTGTTAGGCACCCTAGTGTTAAGGATCCGTACTATACGGTTGACCTTCAAATTCCAATGTGTGGGTATTTGCATGAACTGTTTATTTAGTGTAAGATTCATGCAAAAAAACCTGTCCTTTTATTGCATATCAAGTTTTTTGGAAGAATTGAGTGTAGTTCCCTTATATATGGGCTTATTTTGGGTTGGAATTATCATATCCAAATGAATGTATTTCCCCTTATATATGAGGATAAATAATTTTTCGAAAAAAAGAGAGTTATCTTATTATAGTAAAAAGTGTTATACATATATATATATTTCCAGTTCATGCCTTATCCCACACTTGGTTCGGGTTAGTCATATGTACATCAAAACGCCTTACTTATTACTCTGCAATTATGAATGTGTTCCAAATTTTATTAAGGAAAACGTTTTTAACACTTTGCTCTAAAAGTCCAGCTCGGTTCGACCTTGGGGCCGTAAAAAGAATGGATTTGTAGTGAATAACAGGTGACAACACATTTGAGAGCAAAGGATTTAAACCATACAAACTTGTGTCCGTTTAAGAGGGGTTGTTACAATAATAAAATGTAATGGGCTTTGGCCTGTAAAATGCATTTTGTTTACACCGTTTCTTAAAAAAAGCATTCAAGACTAGTCTTTGATAAGAATCTTGACTTATAGCAATTTAGGTGGGCTTTGGCCTAAAACTTAATTTTTTGTTTGTCAGGACTTAATCCAAAACAACGCCAGTTTTTTCCAAATAAATTGCAGCATTTTGGTTTAGGAAAATTAACCATGACTTGCACAAAATCTCTTATTTTAACAACTGGTTTTATAATGAAAACAACAATGCGTTCTTTTAATTCTGAAAAAAACTGTAAGGCGAGTATTTTTGATGAAAAACGTGACATACCAACATCTACCATTTTTCTAAAAATCTTAGTTTATTTTATGAAATAACCAGTTGATTTACCTCTTTAAAATCCCTTTTAGAATAGGAAAACGAGACAAGTTCTGAAAATTCGCGAAAGGAGCCTAGGGTCAAACTAAACGGCCTAAGTACCGTTTGCCTAGAACATCTAGTTCCAACCATTTGGTTTCCAATAATGTTGTGAGTTTTACAAATACAATTGTGTAGGCACAAGACATCATATTGCAAAAATAAAGCAAGTATTAGGGTGTACCAAGCCCCTTAACCATTTTCACCCATTGTTGGGCCTTCATGGACATATATATTAGCTTCCCTTTATTTCCCATATTCGGCAGATTTTGAAAGAATTGTTCTATTGGGCCATAGGTCCAATAGGGAGGCTGTTTCCCTGGCCCAAGCGGCCATGCGAAGAGTGAGAATAGGGGGGGGGGGGGGGGGGGGAAGAAAAGGAAATAGGTTAAACTGAATCCTATGAAAACCCACATAATATACACTGAAAATATACATACGTAACGATAAACATCGAGATAAGAATAGCCAAACTGTCCTAGCATGATATTTTTTCATGGTGCATTATAGTGATGTGTAGGCTGGGTGTATTAGAGTGGTTGCCACCCTCCTTGTTCCCAGTGTCGCACAAAATCCAAGGGGTTTCATCAAACCCCAGGCATGGCAGGCACTAGGGGAAGGTTTGGCCAACCCCAAGTGATCCTCAACCTTACCACAATCAAGCACAAATGCCCCCATTAGAATCAAATATCATTGAACAGTTTAGCCTTCAATCCAGGATACAGAAGAAAAGTGCAAAACATATCTCCTAAGCATAAAAGATAACATATCACTGCACATTATTACTAACACTTAATCACACAAAGGAACAAGAATATGTTCATCATGCTATGCATTTTCTTTAAGCCAAGGGTGGTCTATGCCAAATAAGCTTATTAGTTACTTTGTAATAAGTGCACAATCATAGCAGATTCCAATGTAGAATTCAGTCACACACACTGCACATATACAGGGAACCAAACAGATCCAAATAAAGGGAAGATATGTACTCCAAGTCACAGTTTACAAAGGCCAAGTGTAAGCTAAGCAGATAGGTTTAACACGAGAAAAGGAACCAGTTTCAATTCAACTAAACACATAAACATAGCAGGTAGGTGGACTTTCAAGTCCCAGTTAGACTCAACAAGATGAAAACAATAAACTAGAAGCATGCAAGCTACACCCATAGCAGAGAGAAGATGCATAAAATCACTCATGTCCCCTTGATGGAATTTCTAAAGAAAAGGAAGGACCTACATAAACTTAACAATTCTTATAACTGTATTTCTATTTCAATTCCTCACTTATTCAGGTTTCTTGTTCCCCTTTAAGTTCTTCCCTTTGTATTCTAATTCAGTCATGTACAGATGCTCCTAAGTCCACCAGTAAGCTTTCACCAAGCCAGTTATCAATGCATGTCTGATTTTAGCCAAGTATTTTTGGGTCCTAGAAACAAGATCCACATTATTTTGAAAGATTTATACAATCAGCATACACCACCATGGGCTTATGAAAGTACCATGGTGGCTTTTATACATAGGGCAAGAGGGGTTAATCCAATAGTGCCATGATCACCCCTTTTTAGATCCCTTCTTAAGGCACCTTTTGAAAATGACTCTTCTAAGCCATGTGGTTTTTAGCTTATCCTCAATCTTTTCCAATCACAAAGAACAGTTGCTACCAGGGATTTATTACGAACAAATGTCTTAACAAGTTCAAATGCATGGAACATATGAATGGGCAGGATCATTTAGGCCAGGATTAGGATCATTTTCACCACTAGAAGCCAACAAAATCCATATGGAATCATAACATAATTCAAGGTGTCATCAACAAGTTCATTAGACTGCTTCACAGAACTGACTTAGATCAGCCTAGGAATCTAACAGGTTATGTCACATTGCAAACTTCATTTGGCCAAACCATAGAAAATGAGCATGAGGCAGTCAAGAAGATAAGGCTAACTGGAACATCTAGGTAGAGTATTAGAGATCAAGCCCAAACACAGATTATTCAAGTAATGGACAGCAGACCAATTTCCATCTTTTGTCTTAAGCTAGTTATATTTCAACATAACTCATGTAAGAAATCTCATGACTAAAAAACATAGACTAGACTGGCAGTTTGATCCTAATATGGCATGGTTACTTTCTTTTGAAACATTCAGATTCTTCAAATAGAACACAAAAGGGAATTCAAGCAAGAAAACTGCCAAATGGCCATAAACCAACTCCCATTTTTATAAAGATAATTTATTACCTAAGCAGAACCAAACCTTTAAGTCTTTGACACAACAAGATTCACAGAAAAGGAAGAGAAGAGGAAAGAGGAAAGAGGAAAGATAGACATCAATTGACAAATGAAACAAAATCTCTGAACTGTCATGTAGGTGCAAAGAAACAACATGGCATCTTTATAAGCAAATCACATGGCAAGTACTTTAGATCTATTCCAGTTCTTAAAGGACTAATTACTTAGCAAAATATTGGCTAAAATCCCTTACCAATCTAGTCTCTAGACAAAGTTCTTCTTATGAATAGCATAAGGTTCAAGCTAGTTTAGGCAGTTTCACCCCCCCCCCCCCTTCTAGTCACGTTTTAATAGACTGAATTAGCAGAGTAATGTCATTTCAACAACTAAAGGTTCATTATTAGCCTAATCCCTTTTTCCTCTAACAGTCTTGTTTCAATACCTTCCGAGACTCATTCTCATTATGGTTCTATCCCTGATTTGCCTATTCAAAAACTCTAACTTAATAATGATTAATTATTAAGGCTAAGTCCACTAAGTACCTCTTAACTTTGAACTTACATTGTCAAACAAACAGCTGGTTATTCTCATTAGTTAGTTTTGATCAAGAGGTCATAATCAAGTAAAACTCCAAGCATATTAATCTCCCAACAAAGAAAAACATCTCTTAGGTTGTTTACCTTGTTTTAGTTTAACTTGCTTTCAAAAGTGAAACAATGAGCCAAACAGATTCTCAGAAAGAGCAGGGTGGTTCCTTATTTAGTGAAATATGGAATTCTTAATCTACCTGTGTCTCTAGCCCTTTTCACCATATTTACCAAAGTCAAAACAGTTACTGCACACTTATAGAGTTTAACAAGCTACTAGAGAAATAGAAAAAATCACATAGAGGGTCAACTTAAGGCATTGGTACAGCAATGTAGCATCAACCACGGAACACATAACACATCTGCACACACACTCTTTAGGCACAGTTGTAAAATGGTTCTCACTTAAGCATGGTAAGATAAGAGTAGGGTCTTACTTTAAAAAGAGAATATCACAAATCAACTGATGGCAATCCAGGACATGTTCAATAATGCAAGACAAAAGGTCCTTAGACATAAGTAGAAAGGTACTTAAATCATGAAATCCTTTAGAGATAAGTATTATCACATCATGAAGCAAGTAATGCAATTATGACGCCACAAACATGTCCTAAGGACTTTCTAACACCAAGCAGTATTACCAAAGAGTCATACAACCCAAATTAATTGTCACGCCCCAAATTTAGAGCGGCGTGACCGACACTCGATGCAATACTAGGCCCGAGCAAAAAACTCTAAATCTGAATCTCTCCTAAGGCCTACCTGCACACTGACAATATCAACCAGCCGGCGAGGCCGTAATCTGGATATATATAAAAAAATGTTGTCTGTCTCGTCTGAACTGGGCACACACACACCCAAAATATATATACACAACTGAGCAAGCCGATGAGGCTGCTATGTAGGCTGAAAAACAAAACTGAGAGCCAACATGGCTACATAATATCCCAACTACATACAACTGTCTACAAACCTCTAGGGAACACACGCTGCAGAAAGGAAAGGACAAGGCCCCGTCGCACCCATATATACATGTCAAAATAGCATACCACCAAAGGGACTGCAGCTCCGAACCTAGTGGATTGCACTGACTGCGGCTGAGTGGAAGGCCTACTGAGCTGAATCGCCTGTTCGACTACCTGAACCTGCGGGCATGAACGCAGCGCCCCCAGACAAAGGGACGTCAGTACGAATAATGTACTGAATATGTAAGGCAAGCTAACAATTGAAATGAAATAACAAAGTATACTCTGGATATTCAAGAAAGCATCTGGAGGTGCTCTACCTGGGTTACCTCTCATCTGAGGCAAGATAACATCACTCTATAGATATAACTTCGTGAATCGAAGGTCAGACATAGATAACATAACTCCATAAATAAAACGCCGTGACTCATAGGCTAGGTATAATCAACTCCATGACCCGCAGGTCAGGTATAAGGGACTCCATGACCCGTAGGTCAGGTATAATCAACTCCATGACCCGTAGGTCAGGTATAAGCGACTCCATGACCCGTAGGTCAGGTATAATAAACTCCGTGACCCGTAGCTCAGGTATAATCAACTCCATGACCCGCAAGTCAGGTATAAGCGACTCCATGACCCGTAGGTCAGGTATAATCAACTCCATGACCCGTAGGTCAGGTATGCGCAACTCTGTGACCCGTCGGTCAGGCAATAACTCCATGACCCGTAGTACAGGCGTATACATATAATGATAACTCGAAGGCAACATAATAGCCTATAAATAACATATCCATTGATTATACCACTTGACATTCAATCATTTTATATAACTCAACTATTCTTATGCTAGCTCTTAACTATAGTGGAGTACTACACTAGGGTTATAGTAAACCCAAGTATAATCTTCTTGAATAGCAGACCTTTGTGCGAATAGTCAAAAAGGTCTCAATAGTAGGAATCTTAAGAAATGGAATCATTATCATTAGTACCATCACATAAACATCTATCTTTAGCATCACAAGAACTTTGAGAATCGTGAGCTTCGGGCTTCTTGGAAATAAGGATATTATAGAATCCATGTATGCGTTCATAGGAAAAAGAATCATGCCTTTAGAAAGAAAGGAAGTAGCCTTAACATACCTTTTTGGTCGCCTTAACTTTAACTACTCAATGCTTAACCTCCCACGCTCGTAAATCTATATTCAAGAAAATTTATAGTATTGTTAGACTCACCTTTATATGCTTGTCTTAGTCCTTCAAATAAATCTTTCTAGAATCTGCCGATATTTCGGCAACATTTCCCCTGTTTATATGCCTAGCTCAAAATCTCAATTCAGCAACCAACAACAACAATACCAACATCAACAACAATATTATCAACACCAAAATATTCCATAAACAAACCACACGATGTCTTATCCAATTTCTTGTCCATAAATTCCTTATACGCTCATTTAGTAACTTTTCCTCCGTAGATAAGCTTAAATCAATACTAATAAGGAAAGACTCATACCTTTCACCTGCTAGAATTGCAATATCTTCGATTATCACCTTGAATCCAAGCCAAGTTTCGCAGCAATACGATATTATAATCGCAGCTATGCGTTGTCCGAACTTAAATTCGGGGATTTCACGTAATTTGCGCTAAAATTCTATAGATGGAAGTTGGAGGATTATTCTAGAGAATTTGGGAAATTTTGAGAAGTGTTGGGCTGAAAAATGAGGGGTAAAACCCCTCTTATAAGATGCCAAAAACGGGTCGGGGTCACTGTATCAGTACTGTAGCACTATTATAGCAGTACTGTAGCAGTACTGTAGCACGCGTTTCTGCTCTGTCAGCTGAACTTGTAACGTCTATAATTCTCTACTCCGATATCGTATCGACGAGAGATTTGTTGCGTTGGAAACCTGACTCGACGAACTTCATTTTAGGATTTTGGAACACCTTAAAACTCTTAATATACTAGGAGATATACCCCTCCAAAGTTGACTCAAAATTCTGTCAACTTTTTCCAAATTTTCGACAAATTTATTTTCTTCGATTTGCTTAGTCCCGGAGTTTCCCATAGCTTATTATATGAACGTAAACCGTCATGACCATAGAATTAGTTCGCATAATATCATATATCCTTGAAGGGAACTCCAGTATCCATACTTAGAACGTCCAGTACTTATAAATTTCCACGCACGAAACTACGGGGTGTAACATTCTCCCCCCTCTTCAAAAACATTCGTCCTCGAATGTTAAAGTAGAGTTCGCTCTGAGGTAAATTTCCATGTTCTTACCTGCATTCACTGGTAATTACTTTGCTCACTTGCTCAATTAAAACAGAAACTTATTCGAATTACGCAGGTTATCTTCCTTCCTTTGCCGTTTGCACTTTTATGTGGTACATACTTTCATTCAAAATTTCTTGTTCTCACTGATATCCCCTAACTTCACCTTCTTAGAATTTAATTCATTCTCATTCCTTCCTTTTTGATATCCTCACACTAGTCATATCACAACTTCCTTTGCTTTCCATAGTAGTCAAATTAATCGTTGCGATACTTTATTTATCAATCAGCTTAACACGGGAATTTTTGCTTAACTCCTCTTGCTCTTAGCTGGATTTCTTGCACTTGCACTTGCTGACGGTAGCTCTTGTACTTATATCAAACATCTCAAATCTCTTCCTTAAGGATGCATTCCTTCAACTTACCCTTAAATTTTCCAATTCCTTAGTTCGGCTAATAGATTAGGAGTGAACTCTTAACTAAGGGTATTTGTCCTGTAGTGAATTCAAATCGCTTCGTTCTTTCCTTATCTGTAACCTCCATTCCTCCCCCCTTTTTAAGGGAAGCCATTATTTTACTTGTTCCATGAGGGTTCATTGTCGCCAGCTTTTTTCCAATCAGACGCGTCATTTCTCTATTACCTCCTTTGAGGTTCTTCGTTGACTCTTGGCCCTCACTTAATTTTTACCTGATAAGTCTTCCCCATAGTCTGGCATACCATATTTATTGTTGATTTTATCAGTCGCATAGATATCTGAAGTTCTCAGATACTCATTTCCTCTATTTACCTTTGCGATTTAAGGCTTTTGTCTGTTTTCTCTCTTACACTGACTTTATCCTTTAGCCAACCAAATCTGGTTTATCGCAGGTCAATGTACTATCGCATCTGTTTCCCACGACCCGCTCTTTCATTTGCCCAGCTCATACTATTCTGTAGTTCTTCTTTACTAAGTGGTTGTACCATAGTCAGTGGTCATAGTTCTTCCGATATCTTGTCGATCATTGTCCTACTCATAAATACTTATAAAATATATCCTTTTCTTCCTCCTTTCATCCCTTTCTTATCTTTCCTTTTGATGCCATAACTTGTTCATTTTCATACATACCCCTCGTATATTCGTCCTATTTCCTTTATAATCAACTCTCTGTACTCCCTATCAAAACTCTTCTCCCATGCTATCTATGTTTTACCTCTTGGCCAAACTTCTTATCTTATTAAGCTTCCATAAAATCTGATTATGCTTTCTAGGGTTACATCCAAGCGACTCCATTTTGGAGATATACCCCTCCAAAGTTGACTCAAAATTCTGTCAACTTTTTCCAAATTTTCGACAAATTTATTTTCTTCGATTTGCTTAGTCCCGGAGTTTCCCATAGCTTATTATATGAACGTAAACCGTCATGAACATTGAATTAGTTTGCATAATATCATATATCCTTGAAGGGAACTCCAATATCCATACTTAGAACATCCAATACTTATAAATTTCCACGTATGAAACTACGGGGTGTAACATTAACATTCTAAACAACATTACAACAAACCATGTATTCTCTGATGGAACTAAACACCTTTTATTTCAATATGTATATATTAATGGTGCACTGCTGATCTTTATCGAAACTTAAGGTTATATAGACCATTTCTAGTTTCCAACAATCTCAAACACTCTTGCAAGGGATTAGCATAGACCTCGGACATCCAACTTAATCCAAATAATGAGATAATAGATTAGGCACATAAGATAAATAAGGCATCATGTTTTGAAAGTGTTTATCTTAAGGCTCATTAAACAGCACTCAAGTCAAAATCCTACTACAATACCATTAATCAAGAACACTTAATAACACAACCTAATTAGCAATTTATAAATAAAATGACAAAAATATAAAAGGGGCTGGGTATTACCTTTTTTCGATGCAGCCTTGGTCAAGAATGGATTCAAAGAAGCTCCTTGTGCTTCCACCCTCAAACTCAACCACAAAGAAGACAAAAATAAATAAATTTTTGACTAAGAGACTCAGACTTGACAAAGAGGGGTTTTTTTTTTATGAGTCTAAAATTATACTTTTTGCTTAAATTTCAAGTTCTTGACTTAAAATTCCAGCCTATCGAGTTTTTAAGTTTCTTCCAACTTCTGAAAAACTTCTTTTATGTTGAAGGTTGGGGTTCTATTTATAGAACCCCAAGACTATGAGAGAACTCAAGAACCTCGATGTGGGATAGACGAGTTTCGTCCAAAACTACCTTCGCAAAATGAAGATCTACGGTGGAAATTGATAGATTCAAAAACGTATGGCCAGATAACACGATCTACTCGATTTGGCCCATTCGTACTTAGCGAATAAGAATCGAACAAGAACACGACAATATAAATAGTGAAAATAAAGAACAGATGCAGAAAATGTGTAACAAATTCAAAATTGAAAGAAAAAATCAAAGGTGAAAGTGACCTATACCGTGTTTGGAACGTTTTTTGAGTGAGAAATGTACAAACCATTGATTGTTGCATGCATTTAAATATGCAAAAGCTGTTGAGGTCTGAAACCTCTGCATTTTTTGCTCTTTTTGGCGATGAATCAGAGAGACGAGCATAGGCGGTGCTAGGGTTTATCGTAGAAGAGGAAAGAGAAAGGGGAAGGGGGTGTTTGGCCCCCCTTTCTAATTTCTGAAAATGGAAGTAAAGGGGTAATAACACCCCCCCCCCCTCCTATTATTTCACTTGGGCCGGGTCAACCTCTATTGGGTTGGGCTCGGTCCATCGTTCCCCAAGGAGTAGATGGGCCACTTTTTGTTTATACACCAAGTATATATATATATGTGTGTATAGTTGGTGTATATGCTAGGCATATCTAGTAATTAATTAATTATAATTAAAGAAGATTAAAACTATGGGAAAAAAAAAGTTGCCACTTATTTTACAATAATAAAGAAAGGACAGAAATAAATTCAAAGGTCGGTTTAATTAATTGATGGGCCTGAAACTTTAATAAATTGGCCCAACGTATTTATTTTAATTATGGCCTTTAAATCTAATTTTGAACATATTATTTTAAATTAAATATCACAAGCTAATTTTTTTTAAATTATAAGCTAATTATTTTAAATGAAAGAATAATTAAACTAATTGTGACCAGGGCAAAATCAAGAAAGAAAAAGGAAAATATATATAATAAGGGGCTCAGTTTTTGCAATAATTATTACTAAATTAATTATCTAGCCTAATCAAATTATTAAAGGGCGATTATACTTATTTTTTTATAAAAAAATCAGGAGTAGTAAATAAAAGGTAAATAATTAATTACCCAAACTATTTAAATTATCCAAATTTTAGAGGTGGAAAATAAACAGGAAATGTCAAACAAAATAATTTTAAATGATTAAACAAAGATTCCTCTTCTCTCTCTTTTCCTCTTTTTTTTTTTTTTTTAAGAAAATAATTCAACCAAATATCTTGAAAATCATTTATCATTCTCTAAACAAAACATGATGCATAGAAAAATCTTTTACTGATTTAAAAGGAAGAAATATTCATCTGGGCATTTTTTTTGTAAAAATCATTTAAGGCTATTAGAGACATTCAACTTATTTACTCATTTCCCAGGGACCCCGAGTGATTGAAATGGCTTACGGGAGGCCAAAAATTAGGTGTCAACAAGGACCTCACCATGCCCATATATACACAAAAGAATGGTACCAGCTGAACTGCGGCTCCAGGACAAGTGGAGCGCTCCTGTACAATCGCTGATGAAGCAGCCTAAGGGACTGGTCCGTCTCCCTGTCTACCTGCGGGCATGAACGCAGCATTCACAAACAAAAGGACGTCAGTACGAATAATGTACCAAGTATGTAAGGCATGAGTAACAACATAATGAAAATATAAATATAACATAAGATAAAGGAGATCAACCTATACTTTTGAATGCCCCTTAAGGCAGATGTCATGCATGATTGGCTTTTAAAAAAAACATTTTCATACATACATATATCAAAATATCATCATCATCCCCCGTCTGGGGCATCCTGCGTCCGGGGTAACATCATAATCTGCCCACTGCAGTGGTGTGTACACCTACGTGCCTGCCCGGCCGACTATAGCGCAGGGCTGTGTGAGAAAATACATACATACATATATATATATATATATATATATATATATATATATATATATATATATAATAACTCTATCAGAGTGACGTAAGGTCGGTAAACCTCCGATTGTCATTATGGAATTATCGTCATGAACATATCTCACCTTGAAGGAACAATAATCATAAGATGAGATTAATATTAATAAACAAGATCAATAATCATTAATCATGAGACAAGGATCAATAATATCATAAGAGAATCAAGAACATAAGCTTCTAGCATTTCTAGGAATGGAGTCAATAAGGATCTCATACGTATGGTTGTATCAATGAGATCACGCCATAAGAAAGAAAAGCGACAACCTTAACATACCTTGTCGTCTCCTTAACTACTAAACGCTTATCCTCCTAAGCTTGCAAATCTACATTCAAGATGATTCTTACTAGAGTTAAGCCTTGAAAGCTCTCATAAGGTCAAACTAGAGTAATTAGTGAGCTAACAAAAAATGGGCAGCATTTCTCCTATTTCATCTACTTCCATCAAATATCAAAACAACTCCCAAACAACAATAGCAACATCAAAAATACCATAATCAAGATATTTTCATTCAAATTAAACTTAATTCATTCAAAATTTTCCTTTTCAAACTCAACCCATAGCTATTATCTTCAACTTAATACCTTGTGACCTCTCTACTATAATTCTCTTCCTTTTTAAGGCTTGCTAAAACTTCAAGACAACTAAATAATAAGAAATAAGATGAAGAACATACCTTACACTATAAGAGCTTCACCTCACTCAACTTCTTCCAAAACCAAATTCACCACAACATTAAGTAGAAGCATGAACTTTCATTTTCCATGGGTTAGCTTGATGTTTTGGAGTTTGATCTTCTCTTGTGATGGTATGGAATGTTTTCAATGATGGAGAACCTTCAAGAACACTATTATAATATGGAGAGAGACCTGTGGAAAGTGTGTATGAAAAATGGGACCTTTTGGAGGTTAAAAAGGGTTTAAAACCGCCCTTCCGTCTCTACTTGCGGTGGAGATACGACCCAGCAAGTTGCAACTTGCGGCAGCATCTCTCCACCTCATCTTGGGGTGGTGCTGGGCAGTGAGTTCACCCAAAATGGCAAGTTTGTGGCCAGTTTGCGGCACAGCAAACTCAATATGCAGCCGCAAACTGCCTACAAACTCCAATTTTAGCGAAAATGCGTTCTTTTCGATTCGTTTGACCTCCAATCCTTATGGTAACCGCTTAACACTTATGTAAACTTTCATTAACCATATAAGGAGCCCTATAACTCCCTCTCAAGCTAATGCTAGACAATGTATAGCACAAATGATGCAAACCTTCCAAAAACATGACACCAATTCTAGTCTTCAACGAACTTGCTTCCGCTGATTAATTTAACTCCGAAACCTTAAGGCACATACTTAAAATTGTTAGATATGTTCCTTAACTTCGTAAGGGATTCATGTCCACTTTGCGCTTACGTTAGTTTACTTATAATGCAAACGACGCGAAATTTTTCAAGGTGTAACACTCGACATCATTTCGTGTTTAACAAAATTCAACATAAATTATTAGAATAAACCTACTTTAAAGAAATAAAGGAAGAAGTGAACATAGAACATAGTACAATCTTTGTGTTTAACAAAATTCAACAGATTTTTTTAGAATAAATCCACTTTAAAGAGACAAAAGAAGAAGTGAACACAGAACATAATACAATCTTTCTGTTTAAGAAAAGAATGAGCCCACTTTAAAGAGACAAAAGAAGAAATGAACACAGAACATAGGAAAATCTTTGTAATTTTGTAAGTAATATAAACCCTCTAGATTCTTAAAGCTTTGGCTGGAACTCTAGTAAATTCGATTTCAGACTTAAATAAAATCATCTACATATGCTAGGTTTGCTTATGTTCTTTGTGATGGGCATAAAATGGGGGAAAATATGCAGTTTAACCAACAACAAACACTCGTGATTAAATAAATGTGTTTTACTGTAAAGCTTGTGGAAGAGAATGAGGATAGCGTATTAAAACTAGAGCATTTTGGTCGCTGTGTGTTGACACCCAATTTTGTCTCACCTTTCCTCCGAAATACCTATTTTTCGCTTCCAATATTTTGGTAACTTTAAAAAATAATTATTTGCATTTTTTTTACTATAATTATTATCTTTTATTAATACTGGCATTTCATTATCCTGTCATTATCTTTACTACCGTCACTACTACCAATATTATTATTACTATTATTATTATTATTATTATTATTATTATTATTATTATTATTATTATTATTATTATTATTTGTTATCATTATTATTACCAGTATTATCATAATTTGTGTTTCCGCATTTTTACCACCGTATGCATATGCATCACATTTATTTCGCACAATTAAATGATAGCGTTTATTTGTTTTCAAAATATTATTGCACGACTATTACAACGTCATATAATTTTATTACCTGAGCACTGATAATTACATATTTTATATTTTTAGCACACCTAGTATATAATTAATTAAAATGGGTCTTTTATCTAAATTTAGAAGTCAAACTATTTCTTTCATTCAGCCCATATTTTAATTCATCTACCCAACCAGCCCACATTTTAATTCACCCCAGCCCAATCTTTTCGGATCAAACCACCAACCCATATTTTAAAGTTCGCAACGCAGCCCAAAAATCGATCCAGCCCACACCATCTGACCCGACCCGGACGGCCCAATCTCTTCTCCTAAACCTAAATCCCTTCCCCCCACCTTTTCTTTTCTTTCTTTTCCTCATTCCTTCACCAGCCGCACCCCTCCCCTCTCGTCTCTCCCTCTTTCATCGTCACCTCCTCTCCACCACGCCGCACACCCCACGCCCACTGCCCGCTGTCCCCCACGCTCCTCTGTTCCCCACTTCCTTCTGTCCCCTATGCTCCTCTCTCTCTTCTTCGCAAAGGAAAACCCTAACAAACCCTCGAATCGATCCTATAAATAATCGTTTTGCCTGTCGAATAAAAGGTGGTGGTTCAGCTGCAAAAATCCCCCTAAAATTACAAGTTTTTAGCCATCCAGAATTCCCTAAAAGATAGTAGTTTTGTTTTCAGTAGCTGCAATAATTCTGCATATCGGGTCTCTTCTTTTAGCCGCCTGAAAACTCCATAGAATTTAGAAGCTTTTGTTTTAGCCGCACAAAATCCCAAAAAGCTTTAATGCTCAGTAGTGGTAGCAGTTTCTGAATCGAGTAAAAAAATCCGATCATCGTCTTTGTTTCATTTGCCTGATATGGTTTGGCATCCGAGTCTACGCAAACTCGGATATTTGAAGTGTTCGAGGGTATATCGGAGATCCCGCATCTAGTTCGCTGCACCCGCAAAGGGTCAGTCACCTTTCTTCCTTTGTTTTTTATTTCGAGAAATCTGGCTGAATATGCATTTTATTGTCATAGACGTACTGTTAATTTCAGTTTAACCACTTTTGTGTTTCGGCATTAAGAAGCTTGTAAAAAATTTGAATGTAGTTTGGTTTTTTTTGCATTAAATAAGTTTTTTTTATGTCTGAAAACCCTTATTTGATCTCTGTGAAAAAATATCATTCTCGTGTATTTTTTAGAAAACTGATTTAGGGCGATGAATTTTGACTAGAGTTATGCTGAAACTATCATTCATCTTTTTACTACGTTTTTTTTAGATTTAATGTGGAATATTCCTAGGTATGTTCAAGATACAAATATATGAATTCATTTTCACTGTTTCATTTAGTTGAACATTTCATGAACATGGATTTTGTGTTATCATTTTTGTCTTCTAACATTGTGGTAGTAGATTCTTTTGTAATGTTGCAGAACTTTGTTGGTTTGTAGTTTGTGCCTTTTCTTATTCATCTCTGGAAAATATTGAACTTTGAGTTCAAAAAAAAAAAAAAAAGAACAGAAGTAGATAAAAATGTTGTTTAATGTTTGCTTACTGCGCGTCGCCACCTGCTTGAATCAGTAGTAGAGAGTATATTGGATGTTGTTTTGTTAAAACACCATGTCTTGTAGTATTTTGTGATTGGTATTTTGTATAGCTCTGCTTATCGAGTTTGGCCAATAATGTCTGCCAATATAGAGGAATTTGTTTGGAGTTGATTTACCTTAAGGTGTCTGATTTGTCATAGGAAATGATATGGGCAAATTGATCATTTAAGAGAAATGTGCTGTGCTGACATATATATATTCCATGTATTATTAATTGGATTGCTTTCTGATCTTATGTATTATTAATTGTGTTGCATTGCTAATCTTTATCTCCTCTTTCTTTTACATGTACACTTTGGGGCAAATGGAGTCTTAATTCGGGACTCACTCACCGAAAAAGTCTCAAAAATGAGATTCGCCACCATTACTATACCCATGCATGGAGTCGATGCGTCTCATATTCTTTAATCACAACACTCGGCGAGAAACAAGCGAAATCGCTAATCGCTCGAGGTTGTCTATGACATCTTTATCGTTTTCTCTTCTCCCCTTTTCTTATCATTCATTTTATTTCACCCTTTGTTTTTATGATTGCTAACTTATCTGTATTTTGGGATTTTATCTGTGGTTTGAAAGTATGTGTGTAACTTATGATTCACGTAGGATTAGAATGGGTAGATTTTTATCATTTAGGATTACCGCTCTGAACATTAAGTACTTATTTTCACTATATAGAGAGCATCATTCATATAATAATGTTTCAAACTTTGTTAGTTATAAGTTATTAATTTATTTTTTCTCAAAGTTATTTTCTTAAATTTTAGACCTTAGAATTAATTAACCTAAGTTTGGCCGGATAACCGTAGTTAACGGATTCTAAAGAATGCCTAACCCCTTCCCTTTAGGATAATATAAAACCCTTATCTAGAATCACACTGATTAAGGAGACTATTAACGGAGATTTAGTTAGCTTTACCTTAGTTAATAATTAGGTGCCCTAATTCTCCTTAAAATCAATTAGGTGGCGACTCCTTAAAATAAAACAAATAGGAATCACCAATATGTTGTACTCCGCTTCAACCCGGTTAATTTGGTGTATGACAGCTTGGCGACTCTGCTGGGGAATTAGGTTCTTAACCATAACAACTTAGGTTAATAATTAATTAATTGGATGTTTTGGGTGTTCTGCCTTTATTTTTGCTTTGTTTTTTTCTTATGTGCTTTTAAATAACTGCTTTATTATGACAAGTTTTCTATGTTACTGCCTTCCTTAAACTGGCATTCCGTTCATATTTTCTCCATTTCTGAAAAACTCACACTATCACACGTACACGTGAGGTGTGTTTTGCGCACCCGCAAATTTCTTCTTAAATCCAAATTTTAGGAGAGTTGGCGTATGCGCGGGGTGTCCGAATAACGGTGACCGCGTAGCCTTCTCACTCGAGTAGTCCACTCGGGAACCTGTGTCTAGAAAGCCAAATCTTAGAAAACCATAAGATAGAGCTTTGCCACCAATTTTATTAAGTCATGCATGCATAAGCCTTAGGTGGGTCGGTCCTTGGTATCGACTCCACAATTAGGAAACCTACCAAATTGTTGACGGGTTTCATAACCCAACGACCAACAAGCATATTGTGTGTACCGTGATAATGATAGAAGGATCCAAGCCTAATTATGACATGTCAAGTTTGGGAATCATTTCCTTTTGTAGGATTTTTTTTTTCACAGCCCCTTTAAAGTTGAACTTATTCATTTTTGCCAGATCTGTTAGTTTATGCATCCTACACTTTGCAGTGGGATAGGATGTTGATTTTAGTTATCAATAAGTAGCATAAGTTATTCATGATTCACTCATGCTTTAATCTTATAAGTGACTTTGGTGAATATTGGTTCATAGGTAAGTAGTTCAATTATAATTCCTGGTCAAGTGCAATTGTAGGTTAACTGATGGTTTTGTTTCGAGCTCCCTCACCCGAGAGTATTTCTGTGTTTAATTTTCTTGCCAAAATCCTTTGTCGAATGTTAAGGTCTTATGTCTTTAGGGTTCTGGACACCTAGCTGTGATATGAAACTGTGGCATATTTACTTATTCTAAGGACCTGCATTTTGAAGCTAGCTTAGTAGGTTAAGATTAACTAATGTTTTCATAACTATCCCCCTAAGAATTGAGATACCTAACTGCCCATATATGTTTTAAATCAGTGATAAATCACTTGCCTGCTTTGATTCTCTCTGAATATATCTCTCTGTCTCTCTCCTTTCATAGTTAGGCATGAGAAAGCTTGGTTTGTCCTTCTGTTAACAAGTTGTCCTGGTTTCTTCATCAGTTAAGTTTGTTTCAAAATAGTTGAAGTATTAATCTCAAATCATTTTGAGAGCAAGCATAGATCTTTAGGCCATAAAATCACTCTATGTTAGTTCAAAACCTGGAAATATGCCCCATGTGCACCTAATCTAAGCCTTTGTCTTCCCCCCCCCCCCTTTAGTGTGTATGCTAAAGAATAGGGATGTTCTGTTTGGACTGACTTTTTGACTAAAATGACCCTAGTTTAGTTGCTAGCATTCTGTGACATTTATGGGGCCATTTTGAATTCTGAGATTAAAGTCCTGCTGGTATAAATAAACAAGAGTTATGCTTTAGCTTCTAAACCAGTCAAGTAGCCCCTTTTCTTGCACAATCTCATGATTCCTTATTTCTACCTTGGGCATGTATGAACTGTCTTAATTTGTTTTTCCTCTGCCTAACTGCTTACACATTATAAAGAGGGGGAGAAAATAAAGACAAACCTCAGGATCAGTTTAAGATAGAAAGGGCAGATTGGTCTGAGGTGTGCTTGTATACATGATTAAGTCAAAATGAATAGGATTTTTGTTTGATGTATGCTTATGCCCTTGACCAGAAATGCTTCCTGCACATTTTAGCGTCATTATGTTGGCTCAAAATCTAGAGTCTGATTGAGTTGAGCCAAGACATTAGGTGTATGGTAAATCTATTTTCTACCATGGGTTGCTTAAGTTTAGTTATGTCTTAATTAAGAAAGATAACCTTTTAGGAATTACTAACAGTTGAAGTATGGTATGGACTGACTGATAGCCCTCATTTGGTAACCCCTTTGTTGCTTATGTCTTTTGAGTGGTCTTGTGGTGATGTTTATGGTCAATCTTTAAGCTCACTGCCCCTTGAAAGCAAACCTGTTAAGTTGGGTACTTGGCTCTAGCATTTATTATTAGACTTTTGTTTGTTCTTAGTTGAGTTTTAGTGTGCTTATATCTGGCATTTAAGGCTACTATCAGTTCTGTAATCTTTTCACAATGTTCATAGGCAGTCGAATCCCTTTAGCTAAACTAAGCACCTACTTTGAGCACCTTGGAGTATATTTGTTATCTTGGTTGGATATATGTTGGTCTTGACGATATGGGCTAGTTTTAAAATCTATTCTTCCCTCAATGGTGATCTATTAGCTGCTTGAAGGCTTACTAATGAAGATTTTGTTTTAAGTACCTATTTGTCCATGCTACTCGTAAGAGGTTTTGTTTTAATAAATTGTTCTTTTAATAAAGTAGATTCCAATATCCTTGGCCTTAAGGGATCAACATTGATACCCTATTAACGGGTGATTTCTGAATACTTTGGTCGTAATGAAAATCTGTGCGTAATAGTCATCTCTTCTTGAAGTCTTGAAATTAACACTTTAGTCATCTTAAACCATTTTCAAGATTTGACCAAATATGGTAGATGAGGCGTCTCATTTGATTTTTCTTGATAAAATCTTTTTGTTTCGGATACTCATCCTTCTTCCCCCCTTGTTCTCTTTGCATGAATTGGACGATTCGGTTGCTGTTTGCTCGCTGCACTTATGATAAGTTGCTAGTCCTTTGATCCTTTATACTTATTGCTATCATGACTCATTACTTGCTAATGAATTAACCAGTGCAACTAATATGGAAAATGGAAAGGGTAGCTTGAAGAGTAGGTATATGTTGATCAAAGAATTAATCCAAAATATGCTGAATATATCCTCTAAGAATTCTGTAGTTGCGAAAATCTCGTATAATTAGCCTCTTGTGATCGTTTTCTGAATACTCATAGCTGCATATTACACTAGCAAACCTAGCATTTAAATATTGCTTCAGTTAGGATAATTGCAACTGCTTTTGTCAGACATCAGTTAGTTGTGGCTCATGTATTGCTATTGTTTGTTATGGCTTCGTTCAAAGAAAATCTGTGAAATGAGGCCATCTGCAAGGATGTGCCTGTTATTTTTAGTTGCTGGTAGGTTTGTTGTGATTTGGATTGAAGTTTGGGATGGCATTGGGTGACCATGATGGCTGCATATTTGATTTAGAGACTACTGTCTACTGTTGACAAGAATATGCAGCTACTGCCTTCAACTTGCTATGCTATACAGCTACTCCCTTCAACTTGCTACACTTCTAAGATTGAGAAATGTTATCAGTAATATATTATCCTGAATATCTATTTGTTGGCATACCCTGGACATCTGTTTGTAGACATACCCCTGGGTATTTGTTTATTGACATACCTCTGTAAAATGTTGTTGTTGCACTGAAGAAAGGAGTGACTACTGATATGCCTTGCTATGCTAAGCAAGTTGGTTGCTATAATTAAACTACTGTATTAGGCTGTGACACTTAAATCACATTTAGATAGATTAAGAGCACTAATTCCATTCTTCACTCTTTCTCTTCTTGGCATGACCTGGGCTGTTACTTGATGGTTTGCTGCATTTGAGACCTGCTACGATGTTCTTGAGCTGAAACTAGGGCTGTGCATATTAACGGTTAAACCAATAACCCGAACCAATTAATGGGTTATTGGGTTAATGGTTCGGGTTAATGGATTACTGGTTCGGGTATCGGGTGGTGCCCTGTGGTTATTGGCTTATTGGGTCGGGTCACGGTTTGGTCATTTTTGCTAATGGGTGAACCGATAACCCGATAACCATTTATTAATTATAATTCTACCGTTCCATATATAAAGTCACTTGACTAAATTTAGGGTTCACTTGATTTCCACTTCATAAACTCAGACTCTCAAGCGGCGTATCACAACAGAAACCCTTCTCCTCCAACTCGCAAGACGCAAGCCCGACTTGAAAACGTAAACTTACTAAACTATTTTTTACTTCTTCTACATTGCTTTCAATTCTCACTCTTGTTTATGTGTTTTTGTATTTCTCTGTTTTGGGGTGTTTGTTGGGGTTGGGAAATTAGGGAAATCACTTCCTAGCAGAAAAAGTTCTTCGTTCTTGAATTTTTTTTGTTCGGCATAGTCTTAGGAGATGAAGCGACTTTCAGTTTTGAAGATGGGTTCTTTGTTCTTGAATTTTTTTTGTGTGAAATCTTAACGGTTAAACCGATAACCGAACCGATAACAAACAACAACCGATTAACCGATAACCCATTAACCGATATCTTAACGGTTCTTTAATGGTTTAACATGTCTACAAACCGATAACCGATAAGTTGAACCGATAACTTTGAAACCCGAACCGAACCGACCGATATGCAGCCCTAGCTGAAACGACTGCATTTTGGGTCTTCTATTTCTGCTTGTGTTCTACAAAAAATGAACCGATACTACATTGATGCCACCTTGAATGAGACTAGTTGTTGGCTGCTTGTTTGCCACACCCATCGCTCAAATGTTCTTGTTGTTTAGGCTGGTTGATCCCTTTTTACAACTGTCTCTTGAGTTGCATTTTTAGGGTAAGGAAAACACTGCATTTTGGGCCAAAGTGTTGTGGCACTTCCAGGAAAACAGATGCTACACTTGGAGGAAGTCAACTACTGTATTTAAGGGCCGATAAATTTTTCGTTTATGAACAACATTTTCACTGCCTTTGGGGAAAAACTACTGCTATACCTTGGTGTTTACTCTTGAACATGTTGTGGCTAGAGGCAGGCAACCACTATTTGGGGCTAAATAGCTGCTGTATTTCAGGCATAAGGATACTGCAATAGAGAACTCTCTTTGTGTTGCCTCATCGTGTTACTTTGTCCATGTTGTGAGGAGCTATGTTGTTGCACTGAAAAGAGCAGCTGCTAAAGATGATTGCAATCTTCAGCTACTGTTACGACTGGTTACTGTATAAAACTGCTGCTATGTCCTCTCTAAAGTAGAAGTTGCACTACACTTGAGCTGTTGTGTTAAATTTTGCCTTGAGTTTCTATTGTCTGCTGAAATATTCCACTTTCATGGGAATGAACATGCTTGGAAATGAACAGATTCTTCATCAAACAAAAATAACTGTTGTTGCTTTTCTTTTAAAGAACAGAATGCTACGCTTGGTGAAAATCCCATTAATTTGATTAGAAACATGATTGAGATAATGTTTGTTGAGCTAAACCTAAATTTGCTACTTTTGCACTGCTGAAAACCTTGTTTCAAGGAACAACAGTTTAAAAATTTCCCAAAATAAAACCTTCAGGCACTTATCTTTTCCTGGAAAGATTCCTTGGCTTGTTCTTTCAGCAAGGTTTTGTTTAATTTAAGTTGCAACTGCTAAAGGTTGTATTTTGTAGAACTAAGGAGGAAAAGGATACCAACTGGTTTCTATAAGGCTAAAGTCGTTTTTGTGCTAACTGCGAGATGAAATTGTGCCTTGAACCATCTAAGTTTCTTTGATATTTGTATGTGTAGTAGCAGGAGAAGGACAAATTTATATAAGAGTTGATTTCACGATCTTTTCTACTTTTGGCTTACATATGGAGATTTTCTATTAGGATTCAAATTTAATTAAGTTCTGTCAGGGTTGAGGGTGTTTATTACATTTGGATGTCGTCATGAGAAGACAATTTGGATAAAACATTTTCGCTTAGGGACTATGGTTGTCACTCACGAAATGTGTGCTTAAACGGCTAACATAATTTTCAGTTCAGCCGCCAGCATGATCAGGCGCGAAAGATCTAGGCCAAGTTTTAGGATTATTTTTACATTATGGCATCTTTAACGTATTTTGGATTATTGTCTCATTAATATACTCGTTTTTATTTTATTCAATGAAATTTGGCCTTTTTGTTTCTCAAACTCAAGTGTCTCATTTAAATGGCTTGGATCACTCTATCATAATCTCGAATATGTGGCATTAGGCCTACCTCTGGCATAAAGAGGTCCCTGCATATTAGGATGTGTTATTAATGCTGGTGTTAAAACTTTGTAAGTCGTTGTCTTGCTTACTTGCTAAGTGATTTACTTGAATTTATTTGTAATATGCTCGCTTTTGAATTTATTTGTGATTACTTGTTGCTAAGAGAATAACTTGAAGTTATTTTCTACTTGTTTAGTTTTAATTCTTTAGAGGTTGCCTAGCATTGAACATTGTGTTGGCTCCGAATCTGCGTTAAGGACAAAATACAGTGGCAAAAAGATTTGAATCATTCAACATCGGTGTGGGATTGGTGCAAGCGCAAAATGAGGATAGCGAGAAGAATGTGGTACAAAGAAGCGTGTTGGTCAATTTAGGAAATACCTTCAGCCTTCTTCCTAACACAAGTTCAGCTTCCAGCTCAACCCAAAACATTTCCTTCACTATTTCTCCTCACCCAGCTCCTACATATATACCGCCAAGATACTCTATTAAACCAAAAGCTTTGCAAGTCACGTTGATTCCTAATGTCCAAAAGTCTGCACTTGCAGCACCCTTCACAGAAAACCAGCAAAATCAGCTAGCGGTATGCCTATACAAGAGATTGAGAAATGAAACGAATGTAATCAATTGGGGTGACTCGGATAGAGAGCTTCACAATTTAAGGAGAATTGTCGAAGAAGAGATGCGGGCAAGAAATGTCCAAAGTTTAAGATATGAAAGCTTGTGCATGCTTCCAAACGTTGAGTTGCTGCCAGGATTCAAAGTGCCAAAATTCAACACCTTCAATGGCAGAGGAAATCCTGTTACGCACTTGAAGGACTATTGTAGCAGATTAATGGGAATTGGACAAAATGAAGCCATACGAATGAAATTGTTCATTCAGAGCCTATCAGGGCTAGCATTAGATTGGTACACAGAACAAGATTTTCGCAAATGGTACACATGGGAGGACATGGCCCGCGACTTTGTAGAACAATTCAAGTTTAACCTCGGGGTTAGACCAAATCTTTATGATATGCGTGAGATAGAAAGAATACCACATGAGTCTTTTCAAGAATATGCCATCCGATGGAGATTGGAAGCTTCAAAAATACGCCCTCGATTGCCCGAGAAGGAGTTGATTTCAACTTTCATCCAAATGCAAAAGGGCATATATTATGAAAAGTTGTTATGTGCGTGGTTACGTGACTTTTCTGATCTAATTCGAGTTGGAAAGCAAGTAGAAGCAGGCGTGTGAGCAGGAAGAATTGTTGACACTTCATCAGTACAAGAAACTTTTCAAGCTGAGACATTCAACAACTTGCAAGGCAAAAAGAGAGGAAACGACTCAGCTGTCAGGTCTACATATCAGCCGCAATCACGACAGAACCATCAAGTTTCACGTGATGATATATCTCTTCATCGACGAGGCTTTCAATATCAACCCGATCAAGCACAGTCTAGCTTACGACAGTCAGACTACGTAAAATTCCGCACTTTTACTCCTCTTGAAAAGTCATTAACCAGCATATTTGAGAGAATGAAAGCCAAGGGACTCCTGAAGCCAAAGAAAGGATGGATCCCTAAAAGCCTACTGCCAGATTTTGATTGGTCCAAAAGTTGTGCTTACCACTCTAATATTCCAGGTCATGACACAGAAAATTGCCCAGCACTTAAGCATAAGATCCAGAACATGATCGAAAAGGGTAAGATAAGCGTGCAACAAAATAAATTGTGCGACAATGATGGCCCTCGAGTTGAAAATGCAATTATTGTTGCCGGTGATCCATCAAAATTGGCACCGAGACATTTAAAAAGAAAGCGTGGAACTAAGTAGGATAATTGAAAGGATCTACCGTCACTAGCATTCTCCACCCACTCGCCTTATGATCAACTTGCTTTCTTATAATTTTTCTAAAGTTTTATATGAACTACTTTTGACCTGATTCCTTCGGGATAAGTAGGCGACCATTCTTGGACACGGTCTTAATATAGTGAAAATTTCATTTTTCCCACAAAGCAACACTGGGGAAGCTTTGCAAATGGCCTATCATTATTCGACAAAAGCATGAATCGAAATCCCGAGCAATATATTAGCGTCACCAGATTTGTCGCAATGCCATCACCACGAGAAATGCAGATTCAATGCCAAGCTTCAGTGTTCAATGCAAGGAAACCATTTTATTTTACACTAACAAGTTTTCTTTGGGTAACGCAGGGGCATATTTTCGCTATTCTTGAAGGATATCGCACAATATCAAGTCGGCAATTGCAAGATTCAGATAAAGCAAAGGGAAAAGTCAACTTAATACTGATTAAATTTGAAACTTACAAATTTCTTTGAGTGCAGGAACTTTTAGATGCAAATTTTGGCAGGGTATAAGGTCCCCAAAATCTTCGGCACTGCATCATGAATATTTGCTGCTGCAAATTACGCACCGCGGCAAACTCGTCTCACCACATATGAATCAAGCATTGCAAAGGCTCTTCGCTCCGCACTAATTTTAGTAATCATAAATCAAGCACTGCATTTAGGCTAGTCCGCCTTTTAAAAAAGGGACATTTTAGGCTTGTCCGCCTTTAATAGGACATTTTAGGCTTGTCCGCCTTTAATAGGACATTTTAGGCTAGTCCTCCTTCAATAGGACATTTTAGGCTAGTCCACCTTCAACAGGACATTTAAGGCTAAGCACCGCCTTCTATCTGTTGCATGGGTTGAGCACCGCCCTCTTGATGTTTCTGCATAAGGCTGAGCGCCACCTTCTATCTGTTGCATGGGCTGAGCACCGCCCTCTTGATGCTTCTGCATAAGGCCGAGCACCGTCTTCTATCTCAATTTTATTCTGACATGAACTACGCCTGACCTGATTCCCACGGTAGGATACGTAGGCGGCCCACATAGGCCTCGGCCACATTATTAGAAAATCTCAATTTTATTTCTGCTTGTAATTTGAACTACGCTTGACCTGATTCCCTTAGTGGGATACGTAGGCAGCCTATGTCAGGCACGGTCTCGTCATTTTTAAAGTCCCACATCGTCCTATGCCAGAAACTGGGACATATTTTTAAGAGCATCATCACAAGCGACATCGAGAGATGTGAAGAGTTGTGGTCAGCAGACAGAGGAAAACTTCGGAGAAAAGGCATTCGCTTTGTTTCACAATGTGTCGCAGTTCCAAGTTCAGCAGAAATTATTTATCACTATACACATATTTTACTATGCATATTTTATTTTGAAATAATATGATTTTCGATCAGATCGTTATTTTAGTTGGTCAAGACTTAAGAATGAGCGGAGGTTACAAGTCCAGACAAAGTTGGAGGCATGAAGCGTCAAGAGCCAGATCTTCAAAGTCAACGCGAATCAACCCCCTCCCCAAAACTTACAAATTTTCTTTGGATGCAGATTTCCAAGTTGCGGAAGCTAAAATATGTACAGCCTTGCAAGGATGGCACGTCGAACGATTTGAGCTTCCTTATAACAATTATGCTTCTCGAGTATCAACAATTTTCAAGATTTGCAATGAATTAATGCTTGAGTCTTGCGAAACTTCTTTCAAACGTATCGATGCACAAATTTTTCCTATTGCTTTCAAATACCCCGCACTACACATGCATTACTACTTTCAAATGCACCGCATATTTACTGCTTTATTATTTTCTAATGCTCTGCGTATGCTCGCAGATGCATTGCACCGCACATGCATTGCTTTATTATTTTCAAATGCTCTGCGTATGCTCGCAGACGCATTGCACCGCACCTGCATTTCTTTATTATTTTCAAATGCTCTGCGTATGCTCGCAGATGCATTGCACCGCACCTGCATTGCTTTATTATTTTCAAATGCTCTGCGTATGCTCGCAGATGCATTGCACCGCACCTGCATCGCTTTATTATTTTCAAATGCTCTGCGTATGCTCGCAGATGCATTGCACCGCACCTGCATCGCTTTATTATTTCCAAATGCCCTGCGTATGCTCGCAGATGCATTGCACCGCACCTGCATTGCTTTATTATTTTCAAATGCTCTGCGTATGCTCGCAGATGCATTGCACGACACCTCCATTGCTCTAATATTTTCAAATGCTCTGCGTATGCTCGCAGACGCATTGCACCGCACCTGCATCGCTTTATTATTTCCAAATGCCTTGCGTATACTCGCAGACGCATTGCACCGCACCTGCATCGCTGTATTGTTTTCAAATGCCCTGCGTATGCTCGCAGACGCATTGCACCGCACCCGCATCGCTTTATTAATTTCAAATGCCCTGTGTATGCTCGCAGACGCATTGCACCGCACCTGCATCGCTTTATTATTTCCAAATGCCCTGCGTATGCTCGCAGACGCATCGCACCGCACCTGCATTGCTTTATTATTTTCAAATGCTCTGCGTATGCTCGCAGACGCACCGCACCGCACCTGTATTGCATTATTACTTTCAAATGCCTTGCGAATGCTCGCAAATGCATCGCACATACATTGCACTATTACTTTCAGCTACCCTGCGAACGCATTCATCATGCCAACTTTAAAAGCCTCATTTATCATGAATCATTCAGCTTAAATAGCCCATCCGGTTTAAGGCCTCATTAATCAGCGCCAAAGGCGTCATTCTCATGAATCATCGGCCTAGAATCTCATTTGCATTAGCCTCAGCAAAGGCTATCATTTATTTAAATCATTGCAGCTTTTTATGGGCTTATTTTACATCACTTTACTTTCGATATTTATTTTTACTGACCATTTTTATCTAGTTTTAAGCTTCGCAGGAGCTTTAGCGCAACGTGGAACTATTTCTTCGACAGCGAACTGGGGCAATGCGTCGGGAAATAAAGTAGACTTCCCGACAAGGGTCAAAGATCTACCTCGAACACTCACCTCCAACTCCAAATATCCCGCTCACATTCCAACAGAATTTTTGAGTTCTACCATAATACCCAGTGCCATCATAATTCGACACTGGGACAATATTTTGCAAAGATTCGCACCAATCGGGATTTGTTATTCATAGGAGTCGTAGTCATCCCAGAACTACACACGGCCTGATTCTCATGCAGCCCGAGATATGTAGGCAACTCGGAGACCGGAGTTCGGCCGTAATCCTCTCAAATTTTTCTTTACCCTTAGTCCTCCAAAATCCTTTAGCCGGGACAAAATAGGCTAATAAGTCAACGTCTTTGCCCGAAAATTCTTTCATCATTACCGGGCAAAGAGGGACAAGTTGTTGACACCCAATTTTGTCCCACCTTTCCTCCGAAATACCTATTTTTCGCTTCCAATATTTTGGTAACTTTAAAAAATAATTATTTGCATTTTTTATACTATAATTATTAGCTTTTATTAATACCGGCATTTCATTATCCTGTCGTTACTTTACTACCGTCACTACTACCATTATTATTATTACTATTATTATTATTATTATTATTATTATTATTATTATTATTATTTGTTATCATTATTATTACGAGTATTATCATAATTTGTGTTTCCGCATTTTTACCACCGTATGCATATGCATCGCATTTATTTCGCACAATTAAATGATAGCGTTTATTTGTTTTCAAAATATTATTGCACGGCTATTACAACATAATATAATTTTATTACCTGAGCACTAATAATTACATATTTTATATTTTTAGCACACCTAGTATATAATTAATTAAAATGGGTCTTTTATCTAAATTTAGAAGTCAAATTATTTCTTTCATTCAGCCCATATTTTAATTCATCTACCCAACCAGCCCACATTTTAATTCACCCCAGCCCAATCTTTTCGGACCAAACCACCAACCCATATTTTAAAGTTCGCAACGCAGCCCAAAAATCGATCCAGCCCACACCATCTGACCCGACCCGGACGGCCCAATCTCTTCTCCTAAACCTAAATCCCTTCCCCCCACCTTTTCTTTTCTTTCTTTTCCTCATTCCTTCACCAGCCGCACCCCTCCCCTCTCATCTCTCCCTCTTTCATCGTCACCTCCTCTCCACCACACTGCACACCCCACGCCCACTGCCCGCTGTCCCCCACGCTCCTCTGTTCCCCACTTCCTTCTGTCCCCTACGCTCCTCTCTCTCTTCTTCGCAAAGGAAAACCCTAACAAACCCTCGAATCGATCCTATAAATAATCGTTTTGCCTGTCGAATAAAAGGTGGTGGTTCAGCTGCAAAAATCCCCCTAAAAATACAAGTTTTTAGCCATCCAGAATTCCCTAAAAGATAGTAGTTTTTTTTTTCAGTAGCTGCAATAGTTCTGCATATCGAGTCTCTTCTTTTAGCCGCCTGAAAACTCCATAGAATTTAGAAGCTTTTGTTTTAGCCGCACAAAATCCCAAAAAGCTTTAATGCTCAGTAGTGGTAGCAGTTTCTGAATCGAGTAAAAAAATCCGATCATCGTCTTTGTTTCATTTGCCTGATATGGTTTCGCATCCGAGTCTACGCAAACTTGGATATTTGAAGTGTTCGAGGGTATATCGGAGATCCCGCATCTAGTTCGCTGCACCCGCAAAGGGTCAGTCACCTTTCTTCCTTTGTTTTTGATTTCGAGAAATCTGGCTGAATATGCATTTTATTGTCATAGACGTACTGTTAATTTCAGTTTAACCACTTTTGTGTTTCGGCATTAAGAAGCTTGTAAAAAATCTGAATGTAGTTTGGTTTTTTTTTGCACTAAATAAGTTTTTTTTTTTTATGTCTGAAAACCCTTATTTGATCTCTGTGAGAAAATATCATTCTCGTGTATTTTTTAGAAAACTCATTTAGGGCGATGAATTTTGACTAGAGTTATGCTGAAACTATCAGTCATCTTTTACTACGTTTTTTTTAGATTTAATGTGGAATATTCCTAGGTATGTTCAAGATACAAATATATGAATTCATTTTCACTGTTTCATTTAGTTGAACATTTCATGAACATGGATTTTGTGTTATCATTTTTGTCTTCTAACATTGTGGTAGTAGATTCTTTTGTAATGTTGCAGAACTTTGTTGGTTTGTAGTTTGTGCCTTTTCTTATTCATATCTGGAAAATATTGAACTTTGAGTTCAAAAAAAAAAAAAAAAAAAAGAACAAAAGTAGATAAAAATGTTGTTTAATGTTTGCTTACTGCGCGTCGCCACCTGCTTGAATCAGTAGTAGAGAGTATATTGGATGTTGTTTTGTTAAAACACCATGTCTTGTAGTATTTTGTGATTGGTATTTTGTATAGCTCTGCTTATCGAGTTTGGCCAATAATGTCTGCCAATATAGAGGAATTTGTTTGGAGTTGATTTACCTTAAGGTGTCTGATTTGTCATAGGAAATGATATGGGCAAATTGATCATTTAAGTAAAATGTCCTGTGCTGACATATATATATTCCATGTATTATTAATTGGATTGCTTTATGATCTTATGTATTATTAATTGTGTTGCATTGCTAATCTTTATCTCCTCTTTCTTTTACATGTACACTTTGGGGCAAATGGAGTCTTAATTCGGGACTCACTCACCGAAAAAGTCTCAAAAATGAGATTCGCCACCATTACTATACCCATGCATGGAGTCGATGCGTCTCATATTCTTTAATCACAACACTCGGCGAGAAACAAGCGAAATCGCTAATCGCTCGAGGCTGTCTATGACATCTTTATCGTTTTCTCTTCTCCCCTTTTCTTATCATTCATTTTATTTCACCCTTTGTTTTTATGATTGCTAACTTATCTGTATTTTGGGATTTTATCTGTGGTTTGAAGGTATGTGTGTAACTTATGATTCACGTAGGATTAGAATGGGTAGATTTTTATCATTTAGGATTACCGCTCTGAACATTAAGTACTTATTTTCACTATATAGAGAGCATCATTCATATAATAATGTTTCAAACTTTGTTAGTTATAAGTTATTAATTTATTTTTTCTCAAAGCTATTTTCTTAAATTTTAGACCTTAGAATTAATTAACCTAAGTTTGGCCGGATAACCGTAGTTAACGGATTCTAAAGGATGCCTAACCCCTTCCCTTTAGGATAATATAGAACCCTTATCTAGAATCACACTGATTAAGCCGACTATTAACGGAGGTTTAGTTAGCTTTACCTTAGTTAATAATTAGGTGCCCTAATTCACCTTAAAATAAATTAAGTGGCGACTCCTTAAAATAAAATAAATAGGAATCACCAATATGTTGTACTCCGCTTCAACCCGGTTAATTTGGGGTATAACACTGTGAAAGTAGGTATGGGCAACAGACATTTAAACCATGAATCAAGTCGTATCCATTAATTGTGCAGTAACCGTCTAATGAAAACGTTTCGGAAAAAATAATCAGTGCTGAATTGAATTGATAAATGAGGGAAAGAGACTTAAGAAGGAAAAAAAAAAGGAAAAAAGATAAATAGCATTTCTGATCAATGAGGTGTGCCACGTCACCAGGCCGATATATATATATATATATATATATATATATATATATATATATATATAATGAGGAAAAGAGACTTAAGAAGGAAAAAAAAAGAAGGAAAAAATATAAATAGCACTTCTGATCAATGAGGTGTGTCACGTCACCAGGCCAATATATATATATATATATATATATATAATCTACTAGCTGGGATGCCAAGTGTAGCTAATTTTATACTATATTTATTTAAAATAAAAACGTCATTAAAAATGTAGCCAATAAAATGCTCAAAGTTAAAGTAATGACGAACTTAGGACTTATAGCATGTCCTAATTTGGTACTAGAAATGTGATAATCGCCTAAAAAGAGGGACAACAAATAGTAAAATAAACATTTTATCAAGTATGTTGAACTCAAAAAAAAAATTGAGTACAAAATGACCAAAAACGTGACGCTTGGCAGTGATGTTTGGAGGCCGCCTTGCACCTGGATAGCGTCTGTTAGAGCATTTAGTGTAACGACCCGTTTGGTCATCATTGCCTTTTCGGTGCTTTTGATCCTTTATCGAGCCTTGTTAGCTCACATTTGACCTAAGGGGACCGTTGACACACTTCCCGAGGTCTGGTGTTATGATTTGGGTGACTTTCTGGGAAATTTAGGCTTAAAGTGAAAAAGAGTTGACTCAAAGTTGACTTTTTTATAAACGAACCTTTTTCGGGAACCCGTCAATTCCGAGAGGTCCGAATGATCTTTTAGAACTCGTGTGTATATTCGGTTTTGTTCTAAATGCACTCGGGTGCCTTTTGGGACTTGGGTTGGGAGGTTAGTTTTGAGGTATAGGGGGTTGACTCGGTCAACGAGACCTCCGTTGGGAATTTCGAGGCCATGAGTGCGTTCGTAGCGTGTTTTAGATATGTATACATATATGGTTTGTGAGCAGATGGTCTCGGGTGATAGTCGGAATTTCGGGTTGAGTTGATGAAACTTGGGGAATTCTGGTGTCTGGTGTCCCGCTTTAGCGGTACCAGGATGTAACACCTCGTGCATTCGGGATAAGATTTGACTCGTAAGATGGGGATATAATGAAGCCAATATGAGTAGTGTAGAAACAGTGTTTGAAACCCACTCAAGACATAAGAAGAGTCCATGGGCAAACTAAAGTCGGAAGCTACCCTACGGAGCGTGTTTTCAAGTGAGTTTGCACTAGGTCTTACTTAAATGAGTATACAGAAAAATCTATATGGAATTTGGGAAAACTTCCTTCTTGAAAGTTGTATATCTTTGAAATACCTTTCCAACACTATATTATGGAGGTCAAACATATATCTGTACAAAAATTTATGCCCGTTTTACTAAAACAGTGTTCTGCCGATTTATGGCAGAATTTATGGGCCATAAAATTGTCCAAAAAATCCAACAATCATTTACAGATTTACGGTAGGATTTATGGTCCATAATTCTGATTTACGGGCCATAAAATGGGCCTAAGGTGAGCGTAAAATAGGTCCGACAGCAACTTTAAAACTTTGTTTTAATGCTTTTTCACTTCATTCTTCACATCTCCAAGCCCTAGAACGACCATTATCTCTTCTCCTTATCCTTATACATCAAGGAAAGTCCCTCCCATGTATTCCAAGTGAATTTTAATGATTATACATGAATTCTAAGCGAAATCCTATGTTAACAACCTACGGTTTTCAAGAAAACCCATCTCAAGGTTCAAGATTTTGGAATTCTTCTTCAAAGATTTAGACTTTTCTCAAGTTTTTGGAGTGACTAAGGTATGTAGAGTTTCTATCTACGTGTGAAAACATCATTGTTCTTCCCCACGCCACGTTCTTCCATGAAAGTATGAGATTATACGAAAACTAGGGTTCTAGATATGTTCATGATAACCCTAAGTCTATATACTATGATATACCATGTTTCAATGAATAGTTCGTTATTATATTCTTGATATTCCATTTTGGTTATGGAGAGTCTGTCTGTAATACATGAAAACCCATACTTTGCATTCCATAGGTTCTTACATGCAAGTTATTAATTACTATGTTTATTTTCATGAAACGCTTTACATGTTTACACGTTTTCATGCAAGTATATTATGTAGCTATATCCATGTATAATGAAAATCATGTTTTATGAAAAACCATGGGCTCAAACGCCACCTATTTTCATGTTCATGTTTTTGGAAGTTGCACTAATTACCGAAAAGGCTTCAAGCAGCCTGAAACTACGTTAGCCACCGTAGGATAAGGATCGCTCCGCCCAGTAGGACGATTCCTTAATATTGATTGGATCCTTTTCTGTCATATTAAATCTTATACCCTGGCAAGGTATGAGAGGCTTTGCTAGTAGGACGTAAGTACCAGACTTCATGTTGTCGGTTATGTTTATGCTCTCCCTACTTAAAACGTTTTTACTCACGATGTATATTCATGTTCATGACCAGATTTCAGTTTCAGTTTCACTTCTTATCATATTATTTCATGTCCCATGTTATTTCATTCAGTCACTTTACATACCAGTACATTCAACGTGCTGACGTCCCCTTTCTATTACCCGGGTGCTTGCATTTCACGATACAGTTACGGATTATAGGACGACTCATCTGCTCAATAGGATTCTTCACGTATCAGATTATTGGTGAGCCCCATCTCCTTCTGAGTTTAGTCATTCATCTATTTCCTTATGTTAGTCATGCATTAAAGCTATGCTGGGGGCCTTGTCCCAGCAGTTATGTTTAGCAGACCCATGTTCATGTTAAAGGTTTCATAGACTGGTCAATTATGTTATGTCAGATACTCAGAGTTGTTTAGCCATCTTTGGCTCGATTAACGGTATTTTCGCATTCATGTTTTAAACGAGTATTTTATTAATTATTATGAATTCATGTGTTTTCGTAAAGCCCATCATGTTTCATGTTATAATCCGCTCATGTATGCCTTATGATGATTCACCAAGCCATGTGGTTCGCTCGGTCACATACAGTAAGACACCAAGTGTTGTGTTTCGCTCAGGCCATAGTTCGGGGCGTGACATAAGACCGCGGTAGCGGTGCCGCTATAACGGTGACCCTGCAGCTATAGCGGCCTAGTACATTTGGCATGGACAACATAATGGGACCACAGAAGCGGGACCGCTGAAGTGCTAGAGTGAGCACGGAAGCGGGTGACGGGCAGTCAGATTCATTAAATATGTGATAAAAGCCCTAATTCTTTCATTCAATACCACTCTAAAAATAGAGCTATTGGGAGCATTTCAAGGCATTTCTTGGGAAAAATCATTGTGGTAAGTCCTTCCATCTTCATTGCTATTCCATATTCCATTAATCACTTCAGGAATCCATTAAACATGCTAGTTTCCTTAAGAAATGGTGGATTGAAAGAGGGTTTTGTGGGTTCTTCATTCTGGGCTATTAAATCTTGAATTATTGATTAGGTTATCTTCATTAAGTATGAAATTGAAGATTAGAAACTATTATTGCATGATTCCTTCCTAATTAGTGGCTAAATTATGAAATTGGAAGTTAGGGTTCATACCCAAATTTGGGGTTTTGCCTAGAATCTAAATTGCCTAGAATCCGAATTTAAGTGATTTTTTAGTTCTTCCAGCTTATAATTGATGGGAGTTGATCAGCTAGAACATTAATTTCATGTTGAGACCTATAGATTCCTTATTTCATCTTTCTAGTTCACAAATCCCATTCCATAGGTTGAGATTTGGATCTTGAATAGAAGTAAAGGTTGAATGATGTTTCTTCTTTATTCTAATTTCATAATTCGGATATGATTAGACTTCCATTATATCGAGGCTCAAAGGATTGGCAAGACTAAGGTTTGACTGATGGAGATTTGTTGTTCGGCTTTCCAAGTAGGTTATGGTTTACTTTATGGTGAGACTTCGATTAGCGAAGTGTACGTTTACATGATATTGTTGAAAAATGCGTGTAAACCTTAGGGTATGAAGTTGGGTTGGATATTGCCTAAGTTGGGTTGGATATTGCCTTAGGTTAGGCCTTGTTGAATTATTTGGGGGATAGCTACCCCGTTGCGTTGTTGACTTATCTTGTTCTATTTACTTATTGGCTCGTTGCCACGTTAAGACATCAGATATTGGTGATTAGTTATATATCATGACTATAATATTGCGGTACTTTACTTGATTTGATATTGAGATGAGAATTATGATTCCATTGTGGCTTACTGTATAGCCTTATTATTGATATTACTTGTGTCTGTGTGGTACTATTTGGGATTGAATTGGTTGTTGATAGTGCATTGTATCATATTCACACTCAGTTTCATGATACATTGATATTGCATTGTTATGGTACTGAGGATGGAAAGTGAGATGGAAATATTGATGCGTTGAAACACCTTGTATATCGAGTCATCTCCGGGTTGCGTGCAGAATGACAGATATGAGGTGTATGGGTGGGAATAGACTCATCTCTGGGTTGTGTGTAGAGTGACTACTACATGGACTTCGCGGGTCCCCCATAGGTTGTGTTGTCGAGATGTGATGTTCCATCGGTCGGAGTACATGTGTACGGTTTATATGCATTGCATTCATCATTCATACATTATTGCATTACATTGTACCTCTTTGTTTTCTATGTTATGGTTGTGATATGATTGTGATATACTGGTTCGGAACGGTTATACTAAGATTTGGCACAGTTGGATTTAGATGCTATAACATAGGTGATGACTTGTTGTGATGTGATTGTGATATACTGGTTCGGATTGGTCACACTGAGACTTGGCCCAATTGGGTTTTGATGCTATAACATAGGTGATGACTTGCACCATGGTTATGGATCTGTGTTGAATCGTACCTTGTTGTTTTACATGTTTATCTTGCTTTGTTATCTTTATATACGTTAACTAGTCTTAGTCGGCCTATGATACGTACCAGTACTTGTTGTTTGTATTGACCTGCACTTGCTGCATTCTTTTATGAATCAAAATACCATGCTGGATCTACTTCTACCCCTCGTGGCTGATTATCAAGGTTGCGGCTGAGTCTATTCTGGGTGAGCATGAGGACGTTCGCTGCCCGAAGACTTTTCTTACTATTTATGTCTTATTTCCATTTTGAGACATCTTTTGAGATCTTATGTATTATTCACACTTGCAATATTTGGTAGATGCTCTTGTATGACCAGACTAGATACTTTATATTATTATCATGAGACTTACATCATTCTATCTTCTTCTGCTTTATTTATGTTTTATGATTATTGGGATAAGGGTTCACCTACCGAGGTGGGAAAGGTAGGTGCCCGCACGACTTAGTGGAAATGGGTCGTGACAAGTTGGTATCAAAGCCCTAGATTACCCGGTCTATAATACAAGAGCGTGTCTAGTAGAGTATTGTGGATCAGTACGATGAGCTCCGTACTTATCTGCGAGAGGCTATAGGACATTTAGGAAACTTCACATTTTTTAATTCTTTCGTGCCACTTTATTCTAATTGGCATCTTGAACAATCGAATTAGTATCTGACTCATATCTCTTCTCTCACAGATAGTGAGGACTCGAGCCACGATAGCTAGAGATTTGGTACCGAAGACTGCAGCTGCGGCTAGTACCAGGGGACGAGTGACAATTAGAGGATGCGGTCGAGCTAGAGGCCGCGGGCTGCACCAACCAGGGGCAGGGCTTCTGCGGTTGGCTAGCGGCGTGCGAGATCTCCATCTCCAGAGCCTGAGCATGAGGTTCAGTAGGTTCGAAACTAGGCAGTCGGGGATGATGTGGCTCCTGCGCGGGCACACCCCGAGGTCACTTTAGATCAGGCGACCCAAGACACTATATCTCGCATTTTACTTCATTTGAATTCCCAGCAGGCTGGTGCCGGTATAACTTCTCTGGGTGGAAGATCACAGACTAAGGTTAGGGCACAGACCCTCGAGCAGAGGCAGACTGGTGTAGCACGTCCTGCTGCAGTTGTGGCTCCACGGATAGACGCAGTGCCAGCCTCGGGAGATGACCTTAGACCTATGGCAGGCCCTGTTATGACTTTGACCGATCCGGAGCTGGTAGGGAGGTTCAAAAAGATGGATCCGCCAAGATTCGCTGGTACTTCTGAAAAGGATGCATATGAGTTTATATTGGACATGCACGAGTTATTGCACAGGATGGGGATTGTTGAGACCCATGGTGTTGATTGTGTGTCATACCAGTTTCACGGAGACACGAAAACATGGTGAAGGTACTTCATTTCTTGAAGACCAGAGGGTTCCCCTCTACTTACTTGGACACAGTTTCATCGAGCCTTCCTTGAGAAGTATGTGCCCCGATCCTTGAGAGTGGCACGTAGACATGAGTTCTTTCACTTACAGCAAAGGGGATTATCTGCTGATCCTTATGTGACTCGCTTCTTGCATTTTGCCCGTTATTCAGCACCCCTGATTCTTACTAAGCCCGACAGGATTCAACGATTTGTTGGTGGGCTCGCTACCTATCTTTAGAATCTATGCCTTCAGCTTAAGGCCATGGGTGCTTCCTTCAAGTCCATTGTTAAGCATGCTTCTTTGGTTGAGGTTACTAAGGCCCGCGCATTTGGAGAGGTTAGTGAGAAGAGGCAGCGACAGTTTGGGGTTATAGTGATTCCAGCTCGAGGGGCGCCGGACAGTCTTCTAGGCACTATCAATCCTATTCCGGTCGTCTGACGCAGTCAGCATTGTAGGCTTCTTCTAGTGGGCCATCCGGACAGAGAGCTTTTGAGAGCTCATTTTCTCGACCAGCAGACAGAGTTGTTCCAGCTCGGTCTTCAATTTTGGTTCGTCAGGCTCCGCCTTCTAAGGCTTGTTTTACGTGTGGAGCGTTTGGTCATTTTGCTCGAGAGTGTCCACGACCTAGGCAGGGTTATCAGCCCCAGAGGACTCCGGTGTCTTCAGGTAGCCGAGGTGGTGCTTCTTCGAGAGGCGGTGCTCAGTCAGGACGCGGTGGTCTACAGATTTCTAGGGGTGGGTCTCAGGCCAGTAGAGGTGGATCACAGTCCGGACAGTCTGGTCGTGGTGGAGCCTGTGTTATTCGTTTCCAGGTAGACCCAAGGCGGAGGCCTCATGTGCTGTCATTTCAGGTACTGTTTCTGTCCAACATACAGCAGCATCTATATTATTTGATCCTGGATCCACTTATTCATATGTGCCTACATATCATGTTGTTGGTTGGGACTTGACTTGTGATAGCATATCAGTACATATTCATATGTCTACTCCAGTTGGAGATTCTGTTGTGGTTGATCGAGTCCATCGGTCGTGCTTGGTTACTTTTATAGGTTATGACATGTGGGTAGACTTGAGGATACTTGATATGGTGGATTTCGATATTATTTTGGGTATGACCTGGCTTTCTCCTTATCATGCGATCTTGGACTGTCATGCCAAGACAGTCACTTTAGCCATGCTAGGCATTCTTAGACTTGAGTGGAGGGGTACTCCTAGTCCCGCTCCGAAGAAGATTATTTCCTTTCTTCAGGCAAAGAAATTAGTCAACAAGGGGTGTTTAGCTTATCTGGTTCATGTGTGTGACACTATTGTTCCATCTCCACCTCTTGAGTCCATTCCTATTATGAGCGAGTTCGTAGAGGTATTCCCGTCTGATCTTCCGGATATGCCACCCGATCGCGATATTGACTTTTGTATTGACTTGGATCCGAGCAGCCTCCTTATTTTTATTCCGCCATATCAGATTTCACCCACCGAGTTGAGAGAGCTTAAGGAGCAGTTGCAGGATTTATTGAGCAAAGCGTTCATTAGACCGGATGTCTCCCCTTGGGGTGCTTCTGTGTTGTTCGTGAAGAAGAAAGATGGATCTATGAGGATGTCTTATGCCTCGTATTCATGATTTATTTGACCAGCTTCAGAGGGCTTCAGTGTTCTCGAAGATTGACTTGCTTTCAGGCTACCATCAACTTAAGATCAGGGCTGTGGATATTCCGAAGACAACTTTTCGGACGAGATATGGACATTATGAATTTCTGGTGATGTCATTTAGGCTTGCCAATGTCCCAGCTGCATTCATGACTTTGATGAACGGATCTTTAGGCCATTCCTTGACTCCTTTGTGATTGTGTTTATTGATGATATCTTGGTGTATTCCAAAAGTAAAGAGGGGCATGAAAGCCATCTTCGTACAGTGCTTGGGTTGTTGAAGAAAAATAGTTTGTTTGCTAAGTTTTCGAAGTGTGAGTTTATGTTGTAGTATGTGGCATTCTTGGGCCACGTTATGTCTAAGGATGGGATCATGGTTGACCCTAAGAATATTTAGGCTATGAGGGATTGGGCGCAGCCCACTACTATGATCGAGATTCGTAGTTTCGTGGGTTTGGCCAGTTACTACCTCCAATTGTGAAGGGTTTTACTACTATTGCTTCATCGTTGACCAGATTGACTCAGAAAGATGTTCCCTTCCAGTGGTCCGATGATTGTGAGGACAGCTTTCAAAAGCTCAAGACCCTTTTGACTTCAGCCCCGTTTCTAGCATTACTCGTGGAAGGATTTTTCAGTCTATTGTGATGCATCTCGTGTGGGTTTGGGTGTTGTGTTTATGCAGGAGGGTAGCATCATAGCCTATGCTTCCTGTTAGTTGAAAATCCATGAGAGGAATTACCCTACCAATGATTTGGAGTTGTTAGTTATGGTCTTTGCTTTGAAGATATGGAGGCATTACTTGTAGGGCGTCCATTGTGAGGTTTTCACCGATCACCGTAGCCTTCAGCACGTGTTTACCTAGAGAGATCTTAATTCTAAGCAGCGCCGATGGATGGAGCTCCTGAAGGACTATGACATCTCTATTCTTTATCATCCAGGTAAAGCCAATGTTATTGCTGATGCCTTCAGTTGCAAGGCCACAAGTATTGGGAGTTTAGCCCGTTTGGTTGTTTCCGAGTGTCCGTTGGCTATGGAGGTTCAGACTTTGGCTAACAGTTTCGTTCGCCTTGATATTTCAGCTTCAGGCAGAGTTTTAGCTTGTGTGGAGGCGAGATCGTCCTTGTTAGAGCAGATCAGGACTCATCAGTTTAAGGATTCTCAGTTGAACAAGATTTGAGATAGGGTTCTGAGGGGTGAGGCCATGATTGATTCTGAGGGTGCTCTGAGGATTAAGAGGTGCGTATGCGTTCCTCATGTTGGTGACTTGATTCATTTGATTTTGACTGAGGCCCATAGCTCTCGATATTCCATTCATCCGGGGCGACTAAGATGTATCTCGATTTGAGGCAGCATTACTGGTGGCGCCGCAAGAAGAGGGATATAGCCGATTTTATGGCTAAGTGTGGTAATTGTCAGCAAGTTAAATATGAGCACCAGCGACCTGATGGTGTACTTTAGAGGATGCCCATTCCAGAGTGAAAGTGGCAGAGAATTGTCATGGATTTTGTTGTGGGTCTTCCGAAGACCCTAGGTAAGTTTGATTCGATTTGGGTGATAGTTGATCGGTTGACTAAGTCTGCTCATTTCATTCTAGTTCAGGTTTCTTATACCGCAGAGAAGCTAGACAAGTTGTACATTCGTGACATTATGAGATTGCATGGGTTCCCATTTCTATCATATCTGATATGGGTAGTATCTTCACTTCCCATTTCCGGAGAGCTTTTCATGATGAGTTGGGTACCTGAGTATATCTTAGTACAACTTTCCACCCCTAGACCGATGGGCAGTACGAGTGGACCATTCAGGTGCTTAAGTTTATGTTGAGGGCTTGTGTTATAAACTTTGGTGGTCAATGGGATCAGCACTTGCCATTGGCAAAGTTTGCGTATAACAACAGTTACCACTCGAATATCGACATGGCGCCTTTTGAGGCTTTGTGTGGTAGGAGATGTAGATCTCCGGTTAGTTGGTTTGATGTATTTGAGGTTCGACCTTGGGGTACGGATCTATTGAGAGAGTCTCTTGAGAAAGTGAGGGTGATTCAGGCCAAGCTTTTGGCAGCTCAGAGTTTACAGAAGATGTATGCGGACCGAAAGGTTCAAGATTTTAGAGTTCACCGTTGGTGATCAGGTTCTGCTGAAGATTTCACCCATAAAGGGTGTTATGAGATTTCGGAAGAGGGGTAACTTGAGTCCGAGGTATATTGGGCCATTTGAGATCGTTGATCGTGTGGACGATATTGCTTATGAGTTGGCCTTGCCACCAGGCTCGGCAGGCGTTCATCCAGTTTTTCATGTGTCTATACTGAAGAAGTATTATGCCGATGGTACTTATATTATTCGTTGCAACGTTGCTTGATGAGAATCTGACTTACGAGGAGGAGCCTATTGCGATTTTGGATAGGCAGGTTCGAAAGTTGAGGTCTAAGGAGTAACTTTTATGAAGGTGCAATGGAAGCATGTCCTGTTGAGGAGGCTACTTGGGAGATTGAGTCTGACATGCATAGTCGATATCCTCAGTTGTTTGCCTATTCAGGTACTTTTCTGTTCTTTTCCCTTCGTGACTCGAGGACGAGCGATGGTTTAATTGGTATCTGATGTAACGACCAAACAGGTCGTTATTTCCTTTTCGGTGCTTTTGACTCTTTTTCGAGCCTTGTTAGCTCACATTTGATCCGAAGGGACCGTTGACACGCTTCCTGAGGTCTTTGGTTATGATTTGGTTGACTTTGTGAGAAATTTGGGCTTAAAGCGAAAAAGAGTTGACTCAAAGTTGTCTTTTTAGTAAACAGACCTTTTTTTAGAATCCGTCGATTACGAGAGGTCCGGATGATCGTTTAGAACTCGTGCGTATATTTGGTTTTGTTCCCAATGCACTCGGGTGCCTTTTGGGACTTGTGTTGGAAAGTTAGTTTTGAGGTATTGGGGGTTGACTGGGTCAACGAGACCTCGGTTGGCAATTCCGAGGCCACGAGTGCGTTCATAGCGTGTTTTTATGTATGTCTACATAAATGGTTTGTGAGCAGATGGTACCAGGTGATAGTCGGAATTTCGGGTTGAGTTGATGAAACTTAGGAAATTCTGGTGTCTGGTGTCCTGCTTTAGCGGCACCAGGACCGCGGCAGCGGTATCGCCATAGCGGTGACCTTGCTGCTATAGCGGCCTAGTATATTTGGCATGGACCGCAGAAACGGTAATGGGACCGCGAAAGCGGGACCGCTGAAGCGCTAGAGTGAGCGCAGAAGCGGGTGACGGGCAGTCAGATTCATTAAATGTGTGTTAAAAGCCCTAATTCTTTCATTCAATACCACTCCGAAAATAGAGCTATTGGGAGCATTTCAAGGCATTTCTTAGGGAAAACCATTGTGGTAAGTCCTTCCATCTTCATTGCTATTCCATATTCCATTAGTCACCTTAGGAATCCATTAAACATGCTAGTTCCCTTAAGAAATGGTGGATTGAAAGAAGGTTTTGTGGGCTCTTCATTCTAGGCTATTAAATCTTGAATTATTGATTAGGTTAGCTTCATTAAGCATGGAATTGATGATTAGAAACTATTATTGCATGATTCCTTCCTAATTAGTGGCTAAATTATGAAATTGGAAGTTAGGGTTCATACCCAAATTTGGGAGTTTTGCCTAGAATCCAAATTTAAGTGATTTGTTAGTTCTTCTAGCTTATAATTGAAGGGAGTTGATCAGCTAGAACATTAATTTTATGTTGAGACCTATAGATTCCTTATTTCATCTTTCTAGTTCACAAATCCCATTTCATAGGTTCAGATTTGGATCTTGAATAGATGTAAAGGTTGAATGATGTTTCTTCTTGATTCTAATTTCATAATTCGGATATGATTAGACTTCCATTATCTCGAGGCTGAAAGGAAGGGAAAGACTAAGGTTTGACTGATTGAGATTTGTTGTTCGGCTTTCCAGGTAGGTTACGGTTTAGCTTATGGTGAGACTTCGATTAACGAAGCGTACGTTTAGATGATATTGTCAGAAAATGCATGTAAACCTTCGGGTATGAAGTTGGGTTGGATATTGCCTTAGGTTAGGCCTTGTTGAATTATTTGGGAGATAGTTATCCCGTTGCGTTGATTGGCTCATTGCCACGTTAAAACATCGGATATTGGTGATTAGTAATATATCATGACTATAATAGTGCGGTACTTTACTTGATTTAATATTGAGATGAGAATTGTGATTCCATTGTGGCTTATTGTGTAACCTTATTATTGATATTACTTGTGTGCCATATGTGGTATTGTTTGGGCTTGAATTGGTTGTTGATATTACATTGCATCATATTCATACTCATTTCCATGATACGTTGTTATTGCATTGTTATGGTACTGAGAAAGAAATACTGATGTGTTGAAACACATTATATATCGAGTCATCTCTGGGCTGTGTGCAGAATGACTGATATGAGGCGTATAGGTGGGAATGGAATCATCTCTGGGCTGTGCGTGGAGTGACTGGTACATAGACTTCGTGGGTCCCCCATGGGTTGTGCTGTCAAGATATGATGTTCCATCGGTCGAAGTACATGTGTACGGTGCATATGCATTGCATTCATCATTCATACATTATTGCATTGCATTGTACCTCTTTGTTTTCTGTGATATGGTTGTGATATGATTGTGCTATACTGGTTTGAAATGGTTATACTTATATTTGACACAGTTGGGTTTAGATGCTATAACATAGGTGATGGCTTGTTGTGGCATAATTGTGATATACTGGTTCGAATTGGTCACACTAAGACTTGGCACAGTTGGGTTTAGCTGCTATAACATAGGTGATGACTTGCACCGTGGTTATGGATCTGTGTTGACTGGTACCTTTTATTTTACCTGTTTATCTTGCTTTGTTGTCTCTATATATGTTAGCTAGTCCTAATCGGCCTATGATACCTACCAGTACTTGTTGTTTGTACTAATCTGCACTTGCTGCATTTTTTTATGAATGGAGAGTACCAGGTTGGATCTACTTCTACCCCTCGTGGTTGATTATCGAGGCTGTTGTCGAGTCTATTTAGGGTGAGCATGAGGACGTTCGCTGCCCAAAGACTCTTCTTACTATTTATGTCTTATTTCCATTTCGAGACATCTTTTGAGATCTTATGTGTTATTCAGACTTGTAGTATTTTGTAGATGCTTTTGTATGACCAAACCGGATACTGGTGTTGGATTCTCATTACTTCCGCATTTGTTTATATTATTATAGTGAGACTTACGTTATTCTATCTTCTTTCGCTTTATTTATGTTTTATGATTGTTGGGATAAGGGTTCGCCTACCAAGGTGGGAAAGGTAGGAGCCCGCATGACTTAGTGAAAAGGGGTCGTGACATTTTGCACGGCTCGATCCCAACTTGTATTCGTATTTTAGTGGCTCTTGTACTCATGACATCAAGTATCGAAGTATGAGGTGTACTCGTTTCTTTTTCGCACTTTATGATTGTTAGTATCCGTACCGACGCGATGTGCGGACAATATTAAAGAAAGTAATCACGTTATACATTATGCGCTAATATATATTACGAACTTGCCAATATTTTAAAAAGTTAATTGTAGAAAATCATTATATTAGACCGCTTCCCTGACACCATAGCGGTCACGCCTCAACGACCCATTCCCCGCTAAAGCGAAGGCGGGAAAATTTTCAGTCGACCGCTTCCGCGGTATCGATGCAGCTGAAGCGTTAGAAGACCAGTGGCTGACCTATTTAAAGCCTCATTTATGGACTTGACCTAATATTTTATTTTCCCAAAGTTACAGCCGCCACATGGAGGATTTTCAGCCCTGGAGACTTGAATGCTTGGGAAGGTAACACCCTTTAATTTCCCATTTCATCTCTCATTAATTCTTCCTCCCTTCTTACATGATTTATAGGTATGGCAAGGCATTAAATGGAGATTCCTTCTCACTTTCTAAAAGGCTAATTGAGATAAAAGAGGTATACTTGACCTAGAGTAATTGGTAACTCAAAGATGGCTTATTTATTACAAACCTAGATTAATAACAAGTTCTAAGCCTAAATCCTTCTATTGGTTAACTTGTTAGACTTTGATAATGAGGAATGTTAATTAGTGAGGTAAGTTTGACTTAGGTAAACCTTGATTTCTATAAAAGGAGGCTAAATAGCAATAAATTGAGAATCAAGATGTTATTTGAGAAATGACAATTTTACCCCTATGAACCCAAAATCCTAAATTGTTGCTTACTTGAGATTATCCATCATTCCTAGACCTCTCGGATCTACAATTCCCTACAAAGATGGAAGATGGAGTCCAAGTGGATGTTCGAGCACCTGTTCGGCCTTGAGGTAGGTTACGATTTCCCTTTCTTGGTAGACTCCAGTTAGACTTTCATATACGCATGTTAGATGAAGCAAAGAATGCATGTATAGGATTTCGGAGATTGGGATGGATCACTTTAGATCGATAACGTATAAGAAATGGTGGTTATTACGCATTACTAATATAGTTGTAGATTTATGATTACCTCATGGTGAGACTTCGATTAGCGAAGCATATGTTTAGATGATATTATTGGAGAATGCATGTAAACCTTCGGGTATGAAGTTGGGTTAGACTCGTTGCGTTATTGACTTATCTTGTTCTATTTACTTATTGGTTTGTTGCCACGTTGAGATATCGCATAATGGTGATTAGTGATGTATCATGACTATGATATTGCGGTACTTTACTTGGTTTGATATTGAGATGAGAATTATGATTCCAATGTGGCCTATTATGTAGCCTTATTATTGATATTACTTGTGTGTCATGTGTGGTACTATTTGTCATTGAATTGGTTGTTGATATAACATTGCATCGTATTCATACTCATCCCCATGATACATTGATATTGCATTGTTATGGTACTGTGGATGGAAAGTGAGAAGGAAATACAGATTCTATTGAAACACATTGTCTATCGAGTCATCTTTGGGTTGTGAGCGGAATGACTAATATGAGGCGTATAGGTGGGAATGGAGTCATCTCTAGGTTGTGTGCGGAGTGACTGGTACATGGACTTTGCAGGTCCCCTATGGGTTGTGCTGCCGGGATGTGAAGTTTCATCGGTCGAAGTACATGTGTACGGTACATATGCATTGCATTCATTATTCATACATTATTGCATTGGATTGTATCTCTTGGCTTTCTCTGGTATGGTTGTGATATTTCTGTGATATACTGGTTAGAAATGGTTATACTGAGATTGGCACAGTTGGGTTTAGATGCTATAATAGAGGTGATGACTTGTTGTGTTATGATTGTGATATACTGGTTCGGACTGGTCACACTGAGACTTGGCACAATTGGGCTTAGTTGCTATAACCATAGGCTGTGATCTTGGATTGGGACAGGTTGGTGCTAAATGACCTTAATACGGGTGTGTATGACTTGCTAGGGTTGGGTGAGTGATGAATATTAGAATGACGAGAGAGTTTTTCCTTAAAATAAATTACGGATACGATAAATGATAGGTTGACATTGCGGTATTGGTGTAGGATTGGTCCTGTTAGTAGCCGTAATATTGCGGTATTTGAGCATGATACCTAATTAGTAGGCTGGATGAATTAGAACGCGAGGAATGATAGAAGTTAACCAAATGGATTACTAGAAGAGCATTAATGGATTAGGCTTTATAGTTGTTGGTACGAGTGGAAGGGTATATTCATGAATTGACTTAAGATCGCCTACCATGTTTATTTGTGGATTCTATTACCGTTATGTTATTCTAACCATTATCGGCCTATGATGCTTACTAGTACTACTGTTGTAGTGATACTACTCTTGCTATATCCTTCTCGGGGTGTAGAGTTGTGCAGGTTATTGGTTGTTTGGAGTTTCCGGGAGATGTGCGGTGCCTATCTTGAAGACTTCCATCATCTTATTCCTAGATGGAGGTTAAGTCTTTTATTTCCATTGTACATTGTCTTCAACTTAGTCTCTTTTGTACTAGTCTAGACCAGGTCATGGGAAAGGAGTCAGTGTATTTAAAGGTTGTTGTAAATACTTCCGCTTTATTTATATAAATGAGTTCACTTCCGCATTTTGTTTACGTTATATCGTGAAGGTTAATGAATCTGGTTCTATTATTTCAAATGACTTTGTTATGGGTTAAGGGTTCGCCTACCGAAGTGAGAATGGTAGGTGCCCGCGCGATCCTAAAATGGTTCGTGACAACATCAAACAATTTGAAACAAAAAGGAATACAGAATATCTCTATGTATAACTAACTTCATTAGTAACAAATCATGGAGACAACTAACATGAAAGACTTTCTTGTGTATTACTAAGTGATGATTAGTAATTTCTCATAAGAGAGAAAAATTTAACCTCCTGTAGCTTCAGTTTAATACAGAATAATACCTTTTCTCTAAATGAGGACACTTTTTGTTCTAGTAGATTTTTTATTATTTTTCTTCTCCACTATATGTGGTTCATGTAATTGAGAGGACAACTAAATGCCGCACTAATAAGTTAACATTCTATGTTTGTCAAAGACACTTTAAATTAGCATTATACCATTATTTCTCAATAAGTTAACATTTTCAGCTTTGTCAAATCTGTCATTGTGAACCAAAATGTCCAAGGAGCTATGTTCTCTATCTCCAAACTGTTTGAGGAGCTATCACCTGTTGAACAGCACGATTTGACTGAGCCTCTATTTTTACTTCAGAAGAGGAAATTTGGAACACAAAGAAAATCAGTCAAAGACCAAAGCCTTTAGAAATAGTTGAATTATGTTCATGCGCAGGAAATATAAAGTAGTGTCAACTAAAGATAGAGAGTAAAATTGCTTCTTCCACCAAACATAAAAGTGTATTTCAATCCTCGATAAATAACAACTGGAAGCTAAATATTGTACAGACATGAGAAATGCAGTCAAACAAAGAAATCACTTGCAAATAAGCAGCAACTTTCATGCAATCACAAAGAATTAAGAGTACAAAAAATTTCTTAACATTTCATGTAAAAACAGAAAGTCCTATTTGGGACGTAATATCACAATGAAACGAAGCAAGACAGCATCAACACCTTCGGTTTTCTCCCAGGAAATGCCTCAAACAAAAAGTTTTCTATCAAGAACGAAATACCAAAATTCGATCTTCAAGATACAATGGAATCCCCAGACCCAGTTTATGTTAATTTCAATTTAAAAGTCCATATTTTAGTCCAAATCCATATCTATATTAATCGAGAAGAAAAGAAAACAGGGAAACAAACACGTGCCTATGACAAAATCGCTATACCGTTAAACAAATACTGGAATAAACTAATACTAGTAAGAGGTGAGAAAAAGGGAGGTCCATTTCCTACGTCCTCCACCAAGAAATGGCGTGATACAGTTGTCTTGTTATCAACAAAAAAAAAAATGTTTTATCCGAGCACCTTATAAAACACACTGAATTTATAGCCCTTCCTTCAACATATTTAGGCAAAGAGCCTTCTCTATTCTTGTATGCAATTGTCAAACAATCTTGGCATCCATTTTCTGTTATGGTTTCAGCACATTGCGCAACTCCATAGATAGTAATTGTAGATGCTTCACCCTTCATGGCTGTGAAGAAGCCATTAATTCTTGAGTTGCAATGCTAAGATCATTCGAGAGCTGCTGTGCCACAGGGTTCAAAGCATTTGGTTGAGAAGTTGTTTGACTCCCACAAATTGCTGTATTTCCTTGTAGTGTACTGTCTTGGTACAAATTGTTGCTCTCGTACCTTTAGAAAAAAAGGCATCAAGAGAGCAATGTGTTCATATAATAAGTTATTAGAAAAATTTTGCTCTCATTTTTATCTTTACATTCTAACATAATCAGTCATTATGAATCTTTTTGGAAGGCATTTTCACTGCTAAAAGAAGTGCTATCAGCTTCATTCTTTAACAATTGAAAATTAGATTATCAAAGTCTTCTTTTTTTTGTGTTTTCCAACTGAAAAAAAGAGACTTCTTCAGAAGCTGGTTTATATCTATGTTGCTCGGATCCTCTAAAAATTGATAACTTTTGAAGGATTTAACACACGCCCGATGACATTTTTGAAGGATCAAAGCAACATAGGTCTACATATTATAGGTCTAAAATGTATTGAAAAGTTTATAGGTTAGTAATAGGCATTATATACAGGCCAACAGTGATTTAAATATTTCTGTTACCAATAATTTTGATTCTTGATTTCTGGCTAACAACACCATAAATATGATTTATCATAAATTCATAATCAAGCTCCAGGCTGCTGCATATTGTTTACTACTTTATTTAGTTTCTTTATTAATGGAAATTTCGACACAGAAACATAAAAATCTTGAACTTTTTAGCAGTTACCTATCAAACATTCAAGAAATTTAGAAAGGGATGATAGACTTTCACTCAAGTTTTTGCTAAGATAAACTGATACATTAGGAGATAGAAGCATATATGAGTACCTCTTGAACTTGACTAATTAGCATATGAATAGACCCTCTACAGAATTTACCACTCAAGATAGAGAATGAGCTTATAAAAAAAAAAAAAGAACTCTAAGACAAATTAACTACTGGCTTGTTTGAGATAATTTTTTTCAATCTTTCTCCCCTAGATAAAATTGGTGTAAGATTGTCGCTCGTTAACTCACTCAGTTTTTGCATTAACTTTAGAATCTTCCTGGTCTTCTCTCTGTTACTTCAAAAATTGATTCTCATCCAGTTTCCTCCATTGTATGATATTTGGAGTAAATTGCGAGTTGCTTTGCAAAGTAAAACACACATTTTCTTTTTAGTATATTTCAGTTTCAGAGATTTTTTAACAATATGTTTTCAACACAGCAGTTAATGTGCAGAACTGGGGAGTTGGATAAACCAATCAGAAAACTTCAAACAATAAGCAGCACATGAAAGAAAACAGCATGATCAAATCTTTAGCTAATTATATAACCTTAACAACACACAAAAAAGGTTCTCTTCTCATTAACAAATCAATTGTGAACTGTGAATATGGTAAGATAGTCTTTAACAGAGCTATATAATTCAACCTCCATGAAAATTGATAACTTTGTCACATATGTTAAGAAGGCAAGCCACTCATGTCGTCAATGAGAGAAATAGCTTTATTTTCCAATCATCTGTAGTATAGTGAAATACAAATATATCTACTCTTTCTTTTGGTTCAATAAGACTTTGTGTAGAAGCCATGATTGAACTATTTTAGCACATTACACAACCTGTAATGGTGCTATACTGTATGTAGCATTCATGTGATGATGGTAATCAATGTACTAATCCTACCGATTTCATAAAGAAAAAAAAGAAGAAGAAGGAAATATTGGAATCAATGTTCAAAACAACTAACCTAAGAAAATTAACACCTAAAACCGGAATCAAGAATGGAAGTATCACACTGTTAAGATCTTATTTATTGCTAAACATAAAAATCTTAAACTTTTTCCAGTGTTGGTACTAAATCGCATTACAAATCCACAATATGATTAACTAGAAGTTGCTTAATTGAAGCAAAGCGTAAATTTCAAGTGGATTTTGAAACAAATCGCTGCAGACCACACACCAACGAATAAGACTTATATCAAAATTGCAAAACTGGAAAGTTAGAAGATACAGTCTGTATCAGTTTAAGTAAGAAGAGAACAAAAATTATGTAAACAGTCTTTGATATTCCATTGAAGCTTTGTTTACCTAATGAAAAAGGAAGTTGAATTTTGGCAGACGTGAAACACGAGGATTAATGGCTAACCTTCAAAAATAGTGATGAAGTAGAGCAATTCTGCTCTTTGACCTCCCTTGGTCGATCACATTAGCAGAATCCTCCCTGTGCAAAATATAAAATAAACAAAACCCACTTAGGAGTTTAATTAATTAAATTGGAAATGCAGAACCTGGACTTTTCCAAATAAAAATAAAAAAGAGCACCTTACCATGGTTTAACAATGTTGTGGCCGACGAATTGAACCCCCGAATGCACGAACATAGAATCAGATTAATGTTGCCTCTGGAAATGCATCGAGTTACTGAGATGTAAAATTGCAGATACCTGGAAGAAAGACGAAATAGAGGAGAATGATCAGAGACAGAGAGCGCCGATGAAGAGTACACAACGTGGGTCTTGTTTCAGTTTTTTTTAACCTTGCAGTTTTTAAATTTTTTTACTTTGCTGAATGATCGCTTCTTACAGTTTTCTATTTTTAATTTTACCACTTAATTACAGTTTTTAATTTAATTTTGTATTTTAAAATTAAGATTTTTCTAGTGACACATCATACTTTTGCCTCTCCTATTCTATATAGATAGATAGATGAGATTTCCGATTATAACTTAATAAATGTTCTAACATTTAATTTTCCACTTACTTGATAAAAGTTGATATTAGATTTTTGGATCGTGACACAAACTCTAACTTAAATCCTATTTGTTGATAAACATACTGTCTTACTTTTACAAAGCTAATAAAAAGTTACAACAAAAAGATCAACATGGAAGCAAAATTACGTAATATTTAGTAGTATTTCTTTATCTTATTTTACTCCTCTCCAAACTTACATTCATAAACACATCGACAACGAAAATGTTTACCAATGGGTTCACAATATCCTACGATTATATCCTTATCTGGAAATGCAACTTTCGAACACCATAGGAAGCATGTGTCTGGAGGTGAGGAGCCAATCTTACAATAGTCAATACCCCATGGTACATTACATACTTTTCCTATTTTTCCTTCAGCAAACGATACAATTCCATACTCTGCATAAAAATGAAGTGCATATCTCTGAACAATTATCTGAGAAAAATACAACAGTTAACAAACATAAATAACATTAAGAAAACCAAAATGAAAGATATATAATTTATATGGGTAAAAGAGTGCAGATTATTAAAGCCTCATTTGTTTTTATTAAGATTAAGATAGCTGAATCTGAATACACATATGGATATTAAGATGTCCATTAAGATTTAGATGTTTGAATGTAAATAAGTATCTGAATATTAAGATGTTGTATCAAGCTATGAAAAATAATTAAGATTAATCATTTTCTCAAGATTTGAATGCAGAAAACTTATCTATATGTAAAAATTAATAAATATACTATTTAAATAAAATATTAAATTAATATAAGTCAAGGAATTATTTTTAAAATTACATAGCAGGTTGTGGTGGTGATGGCTAGTGGTGGTTGTGGTGCCAATTAGTGATGATGTTGGCTGATGGTGGTGGATCGGTGGTTGTGGCTAGTGGCGATTGGTGAAACTGACAAGCAGTAGTGGTTAATAATGATGGTAGTTTGTGGTGACAACTGGTTATTATGATAGATGATTGTGATAGCTAATGGTGGTTGTGAACGATGACAATGATTTGCAATATATAGTGGAGGTTGGTAGTTGACGGTGGTGACCGAACATAGTGATTGGTGATTGTTGTGGTAATGGTGGTTGGTTTTGATGATTGTAAATAGTGGCTAGCAGTGATGGCGACTGACTGTGGTGATTGGTGGTGGCGGTGGTTGTGGGGTGTGGTTGATTGATAATGATGTGCGGCAATAGTTAGGGAAGAAAGTGAATAAATTTGTTGTGAATTATCATCTATGTATAATGTAATGATCTGTATGGTCGTTATAGTGGTTTTGACCCATTAACCCTTGTTGACCCTTCCCCCGAGTCCTATTAGTATGATTTATGACTTAGTGAAGTCATTGATTTGGTTCCCGCAAAGTTCGAGTGTGATTTAAGTCATTGATGGAGGAACTAGTTAAGTTAACGAGTTAGAGTTGATCACAGTCAACATCGAGTTAAGACGACCCCGTGTCAATGTTTTGAAAGTTACAACAAGTTAATATGATGATTTTGAACTAGCCCACAAGTTTTGGTGAGGTTTCGAAGAGTTTCAAATGGATTTTGGTTTTGTCGCGCTCATATTCGATGTTTTTGCCATAGTTCTTTGGTTATAAAGGGCTCCATATTGATCAACCGACCTTTGTTTTGTGTTTCTATTTAACCATTGGATCCATCGCATTTCGCCTTCGTATGAGAAAGTTATGGTCATTTTAGTGCAGGCTGTACCCAGCAGGTCCGCTGCAGCGGGTCATAGCCGCGGAAGCAAAACCGCTGCAGCGATCGTCGGGGGGGGGGGGGGGCAGAAACTTACTTTTATATTGAAATTTCGAAGTCATTACCCACAAAACCCCAACCACAGTTTTCAAGAGAGAAAGAGGCAAATTTCATTCCGTTAATTGGTGAAGCATTATTGAGTGCAAGTGTCACGCCCCGAACCATGGCCTGGGCGAAACACGGCACTCGGTGCCTTACTGCATGTGACCGAGCGAACCACATGGCTTGCTGAATCATCATGAGGCATAACATGAGTGGAATATAACGTGAATGCATGATGAGCCTTTATAAAACGTAGTAAGTCATAACACTTAATAAAAATACTTGTTTAAACATGAGTGCGGAAATAACATGAATGAGCCAAAATGGCTATACGACTCTGAATGTCTGACATAACATAACTGACTTGTCTAGTCTATGAAACCTCTAACATAAGTCTGAACATGGAAAACATACTCGCTGGGACAAGGCCCCCAGTATACCTTAGATGCATAGCTAATCATTAAATAAAGAGTTGACTAAACCTTGAATGAGATGGGGCTCACCAATAAGCTGATATGAATGCTATCCTACGGAGCAGATGTGTCGTCCTGTAAATCAGTACCCGCATCGTGAAATGCAGGCCCCCGGGCAAATAAAAGGGGACGTCAGCACATTGAATGTACTGGTATGTAAAGGCAACTGAATGAAATAACATGGGACATAAAGTAATAAAGATAAGAACTGAACGTGAAACTGAAACTGAAACCTGGTTATGAGCATGAACATGAATACATATATAATATAAAGCATGAGTAAAACATGGTAGGTAGGGAGAGCATTTCATAACCGACAATATAATATCACCACGTGGGTACGTGGAGTCTGGTACCTCGCCGGACCAGCAGAGCCCCCATACCTTGCCAGGGTATGAGGTGGTATCGTGCCTGATGGATCCATTCAGTGTAAAATTAAGGTATCGTCCTATCTGGGCGGAGCGATCCTTGTCCTACAGTAGCTACGTAGTTTCAGGCTATCTGAGCCTTCTCGGTAATTTGTGCAACCCCCAAAAACATGAACGTAATATAGTTGGCTAAGAAGCCCATGATTTTCGTGAAATAACTTGTATTTAGCATGTATATTTCTTGTATCGTGGCATGAAAGTAATTATATGATTTAATTACATGAAAACTTGTAGACATATAGGATATTCATGAAATAATCATTCTTAGTAAAAAAACATGCATGCAAGAACCCATGGAATACAAAATATGGATTTTCATGGATTACGGACAGATTCTCAATAATCATAAAGAGTATCAATAACACAATGATAGAATAATAGCAATTCAAACATAATATATACTCATAGACATGGACCTAGGGTTATCATGAGCATAGCATAGAATAGAAACCCTAGTTTTGTAAAGTTTCATACTTTATGGATTAGGAGGCGTGGGGAAGAACAATGAGGTTCCCACACGTAGATAGTAACTCTACGTACCTGGTAATGCTCCAAAACTTGAATTAAAGAGTTGAACTTTGAAGAAAATTTTCAAAACTTGAATCTTGAACCTTGAGATGGGTTTTCTTGAAAACCCTAGTTTAGGAATGATGATTTCTTGCTTAGATTATTAGAGTATATGTTAGAATTGAGTTGGAAGGGTTTGGATTGACTTACCTTGATGTTTTGGATTGTTGCTAGGGCTTGGAATTGTGAATAATGAAATAAAAGAACTCAAGGCTTGAATTTATACAAAACTGAGACGGAAATTATATGGACGTATTATACGGTCCGTATAAAGTTATACGGTCCGTATAATATGACCATATTTTATCATGGCTGAACAGAACGTCAATTTGGAGCGTCATGAAGTACGGACGAGTTATACGGTCCGTATAAAATTATATGGGTCGTATAAAAAGTTCGTATAACATGATTAGTGAACGGACTGCACTGTAATCCTTCGGTAAAATGGACATAACTGTTTGTACAGATGTCCCCTTGACCCCCATAATATACCGTTGGAAAGGTATTTCAAAGGTCTACAACTTTCATTCAGGACGTTTTCCCAAATTCCTAATTAATAAAAGGGTTATGGTCGTTGGAAGTAAGACCTTCTACAAACTCACTTGCAAACATGCCCCGTAGAGTGGCTTCCAACTTTTCTTTGCCCAAAGGCATTTCTTATGACTTGATTAGTTTTTAAAACACTTCCTATAACCCTCATATTGGTTCCATTATATTATCATCTTATGAGTCAAACCTTCGCCCGAAGCTACGAGGTGTTACAATATCTCCCCCTTGGGATCATTCGTCCTCGAATGATAGGTCATGGTTAAGAATATGGCTGGACATGGCTTGACTACATGAACGTGAAGGAAACATGACATGAAACATGGAGACTGAACTAACATGACATGGTTACATGGAAACGTGAATACTGAGACATCGAACATGGGCACTGGATACATGACATGAGCGTGGAACATGAGACATAACATGACATGGGCTATGGAAAGTTACATTTGTAGGCTAACTCTTGGGTACTCAGAGACGTAAGGCATGGATAAAACATTACCTTTAGGATTTAAATATACCGAAAGAATAAGACATGGTTGAACATAGCTTACTCTTATCACCGTGAGTAAACACCCTTGTTATAAATAAGACACATGAAATAATGGATTATAGGCATGTATAACTCGTTCCTCGAGCATCTAAAACATGGGTAGAAAGTCTCCTTGAACATAACGAGGCCTAGATACTTAGCGAAAGGAAAAAGGAATCATGTCATCATGATCGTAAAACATTAGCTAAAGGAACATAAGCACGAATTACATAAAATCATGGGTAGGACATCCATCTTGGTTCACCTTCATTATTATCTCACAAAATCATTGTTACGATACCGCTATAAGTGGAATGCATAGCGAAATGAATTGGGGCACGAGTATGTGGTAACATGGATAACATAATCATAGGGGTCAAGATCATCATCAGATATGAAAAGCACTTAGATGCTAGAACATGGACATGAGTATAAAAGCATGATAGATACGTGAGACCTATATGCGGTTTTTAAATTTAGACATGAGCACACCAGAAGTGCTAGACATGAAAGGACATTCCCTTGCATAACTTACTATCGTATGAAGTCTTAATTCTTGTATCTTAAACGCGGAGTATAAATCTCTAACATGGGCATGATATGGGTACGAAAGGCACGAGTAGAGTACGTCTGGGTATTAGTACCACATAGTACATGAATTACTCTGGAATTGGAACCATTATACCCTTAAACCCGCTATTCGCTCTAGAACTTTATCTTATAACATAATTACCTAGTACATGATCTCAACAGCATGACAAAGATCACATTCTACGCACCTTATCTTGGCTACATGAAACTGTGACCCTCTGACATAATCTCCTTAACACATATCAACTTACAAAACACATAGTTTATATCGGCACCTTATCGCACAATCTCCCCCTTAGTTCAAAAGCTGACATTTAAAGCCTGTGGATCCCTTGAGTTAGCGATAAGTGGTCATCTAGTGGTTCTGCTAATTTCCTCTAACATACTGACGAATCATTTCTTCGGCTTACTTCAAGAAAGTCTTACTTATTGGGAAAACTGGATTACTTAAATGAACAGGTTTCTAATGTACATAACTGGCATACTAGCTTTGTCAATCTTGAGGAAAACTCTTTTCTGATAACCCTTAAAGGCTCTTTTTCTGTAGCTTGCTCTCTTATTGCTTAGATGGTTTTCTTCTTTCACCAATTCCTATACCTCAAATTTAACTTAAACCCTTTGGGTTCTAACACGCCTTTTGTGTATTCAGACAGTTACCCACTTAGTAGTGCTAACTTGACTAAGTACTCAAATCGTACTTCTACTAACTCTACTGAAAATTTCTAATTCACTGTATCTATTCAAACTTACTTACTATGCTTCTGTTAACCACTTGCTAGCATCACATTATCTAATTCTTCTCTGAGTACTAAAGTGAAGCATAAGGTTATTTCTAACTTTTCCTCCTTATCTGACTCTATTCTTGGGTTGTATACTATCTTTCTGAACTATAGACACGGATCACACCTAGGGAAATTTTATATGTCTCAAATTTTCAAATGAGAAATTGGAACAACTAATCCTAAACTCCCTATACAAGTTCAAAATTATATTACACTATAACTATCGGGGATAAAATACTTAATCACATAACCTAAGAGGGAATTGTCATATCTTTTATCTCATAGTAATATCTGCTTCTTGAAGTAACTCACTAACATCATACTCTCTAGGTCTGATCTGAAAAAGCTTAAATAAATTAAAACTAACCCTACAAAAAAAAATCAATATCGTCTGCTCATGGTTTTCTTATCGCATCAATCCCTTCCTAGTCATGTACATAGATCATATGGCAAAAATATATATATATCCTTGAAAAAGTCGAGACTTTCTAGTATTACAGGTGGTTGGCTCTTAGGCTATTTCCTGCTTAAAACTACCATGGATAATGTATGCCTACTGCAGTTAGCTTCCTAACATGTTACCTTGTAGGGTGTTAAATCTGAACTATCAACTGCACAATAACCACATAAGACATAATAGATCTAGGGCATAATATCTCATATGTGACAAGGAGGGAAAATTATTGGCATACCTATGACACATGTGACGGCACATCGGAGTCCTGGCGATCTACCATATCATGATAACGTGCTTGATCCCCACTTAATCCTAATACTTCATCCCTATCAGTGCCTTGGTCTGCCAGTGCCCGAGTACTACGGACCGCGAACGGTGTTGTTGAATTGGCTATGCCTGGTCTGGGGGAACAAATTGCACCACCACCCTTAGTATTACTATTGTACTTAACTGAAGGGCATTCTCTTTGCATGTGGCCTTGGAGACCACAATTATAACACACATCCGAACCCATCCTACACACTTCTGCATGTCTTTTTCCACACCTACTGCAAATGGGGTGCGAAAAACCTTTGTTATCCTATTTCACTTGTGGGCAATCTTTCAGATAGTGACCCTGCTGGCCACACCAAAACATCTATGGGTGTCGTAGCGGCACACCCCTTGATATCTCTTATTACACTTGCAGCAAATAGGATTATGAAAACCCCTCTTCCTCATATTGGTCTGAGCTAGGACATTAGTGGTACTTGAAGCAGGTTCTGATGACCTACAGTCGCAGAATTGAAAAATTAGAACTCTCGGAGTCTAAGAGTTCGTCTCTGGAGTCGCATCAATGGTAGCCCTCGGGCCCGAAGTTGCCTTTCTCTTAGTAGACATTTTCTGAAAGAATGCAATGCGCACGAGTCAGAATAACTCCTGATAACTCTATCTGAAAGAAACACATCGATAATGATTAGTTTCACATCTTCCTCATCCACTGAGATTAGGCGTATTTGGTAGAATGGGGAACAACACACGAGTCAGAGTGATTTCTAAGAACATAGCTCTATTGCACGATCTAGAGTTGAAATAAGTGAGACAATCTTAGATGTCTTAGAGGTCAACTATTTATATGTGTGGCGCGCACACACATGTAAAAGTGACCCCACTAGACATGATTTCATAGACTCCATAAGACACTTGAACCTAGGCTCTGATACCAAGCTTTGTCACGCCCCGAACCATAGCCTGGGCGAAACACGGCACTCGATGCCTTACTGCATGTGACCGAGTGAACCACATGGCTTGCTGAATCATCATGAGGCATAACATGAGCATAATATAACGTGAATGCATGATGAGCCTTTATGAAACGTAGTAAGTCATAACACTTAATAAAAATACTTGTTTAAACATGAGTGCGGAAATAACATGAATCAGCCAAAATGGCTATACGACTCCGAATGTTTGACATAACATAACTGACTTGTCTAGTCTATGAAACCTCTAACATAAGTCTAAACATGAAAAACATACTCGCTGGGACAAGGCCCCCAGCATACCTTAGATGCATAGCTAATCATTAAATAAATAGTTGACTAAACCCCGAATGAGATGGGGCTCACCAATAAGCTGATATGAATGTTGTCCTTCTGAGCAAATGTGTCGTCCTGTAAATCGGTACCCGCATCGTGAAATGCAGGCCCCCGGGCAAATAAAAGGGGATGTCAGCACATTGAATGTACCGGTATGTAAGGTAACTGAATGAAATAACATGGGACATAAAGTAATAAAGATAAGAACTGAACGTGAAACTGAAACCTGGTTATAAGCATGAACATGAATACATATATAATATAAAGCATGAGTAAAACATGGTAGGTAGGGAGAGCATTTCATAACCGACAATACAATATCACCACGTGGGTACGTGGAGTCTGGTACCTCGCCGGACCAGCAGAGCCCCCATACCTTGCCAGGGTTGTTGACACCCAATTTTGTCCCGCCTTTCTTCCCAAAATGGTTATTTGCGCTTCTAATATTTTTGATAACTTAAGAATAATTATTTATATTTTATTAAAATTTAGCTTTTTTAATATCGTCGTTTTTTCATAATCCAACTATAGTCATTGGCTATTATCATTTTATTACCGTTACTAGTAGTAGTAGTAGTAGTAGTAGTAGAAGTAGTAGTAGTACCACTACTACTACTACTATTATTGTTATTATTTTCATTATATTTCCATCACTCAATACCGTAATCATCGTGATCATTTTGACGTTTCTATTTATCGTCTTACGCAAAAACAACGCATTGCATTTATTTTACTACTTACTTTTGGACTTTATAAACGTTATCGTGTAACTATTACGATATCTTGTAATAAATATATTTTTAATATTTTAGCACGCGTTAATTTATAATTAACCAAAGAGGGTCTCTTATCTTAATTTAGGAGCCCAAATAAATATAAGGGAAGAAAGCATATTAAATAGACTTCATACTAGCCCAATTCATATGAAATATGATCCTAATTTGGTCAATAATGGCCCAAAATGAATAACCTATTTGGCCAAATAAATGGCCCATCTGAACATTTCTTAAAATAGGTCAAAAATCGAGGCCCAAGCTCATGCTAAGATCCATCCCAAATAATAACTAGCCCACTACCCGTTTTAACCGACCCGATCCGTCATCTAAAAAAGAAAACGGTTAGGGTTGCGTTCGTTTCTTTTCACGTCGCGCCTCTCCCCCCATCTCTCTCTTCAAAACGGAAATGGCAAAGTTACAGGAGCCTTTCGCTCCCACAGACCATGCGCGTTTGTTTCGGGAAAAGAAATTAATGCTTCGTACCTCCTCCGTCAGGGTTCAACGTTGAAGAGGTAAATTTTCCCTCTTTTTTGTTTTTCATCTGAAATCCTTTAATGGGTTTTGTCCGTTTGGTAGTTTGAATACGCGTTTGTGATTGGCTTTTCAATATTGGAGGGATTTTTCCCTCCATTTCTACTCGCCTCACACTAAAACGGGCATAAAATTTAGGGTTTTCGAGGTTCTATATAAAGAACCCCATCCCCAGTGTTCACACAGTATTTTTAGGGGACATACTGAAATTCTTGATTGAAAGTTTTTAAACTTAGTCTTGTTTTAATTAGGAATCCAGTTTCAAGTAGAACTTCCATCGAGTCTAGTGTGGTTTCTCTTAGTTTTAAATTCTCTTCTTCTTTATTCGTTGTGGTTGAGTGTGTCGAGGGTCTTGGAAGCGAATTCTCAGTTCCATTCTGGAAAAGGACCGCACTCGAAAAGATCCAAGCATCGTTGGTGTTCAAGCGTAGATCGGAGATTCAAAGCCCCACTTCGCTGCACCTGAAGAAGGTCCGTTAATTCCCCTTTTCTCTTTTATTTTTGCATTTTTCAGTTTCTTAGTTATTATGTGCTAGCTTAGTTTATTGTCTGTATGATTTAGCATGTTGCTGTGTTAGTTCAGTTTGTGGTTTTGTGAAGCATGTTTATGTACTAGTATAATTAGATAAAAATGCCTGTGTCTTAATTTTGTTTAGTAGTTAAACATGTTTTAGTATGATAGGTTAGTTTAGCTTATTTAGCACTGTAGATTATCTTAAACCTATTCTTGTATATCTTATGTGTTATAGCCTATTATGTTAAGCATGGCTAGTTGTTAGTTTAGCCTGTTTTAGTTTAAACATGTCTTTAAGCATTGTTTTAGTGTAATTTGTCCATGTTAAACGTGTATCCTGTGTTAGTTGATTATTCTGTAGTAGAGTTCAGATATGGTTGGTTTTTAATCTGTTTGCAAAGGATATATTAGTCCAGTTTAGCTTATTGTTTGCTTGAGTATTGGTTCTGTTAGTCCATTACTATGGTGGATGTAGTGTTACGATTTGGTCAAATGAGCTAATAATACTGAAAAGGACTTAAGTGTGTTAGTCAGCCTGTTTGACATGATGTCATGTTCCATTAAAATTGATCATGATCCTGTTTCTAAACTTGAGTTACCTCTTTCTAGTTAAATGGGAGTTGAAGGTATATGTTTCTATACTAAAAACCATGTTTTAACTTTATTTGTTGTATTAAATGTGAATCCAATGACCTGCTTTGTACTGCCTGATACGTTGGTTAAGAATATACTAAAACAATGCCTAAGTTCCCTGCTTGGCACACCCCACCCCTTTGTATGTCTCAAATCCTTTGACTGTTTTAAAACACCTCTATACTGGCTTAGGTTAAGATGAAAGCCATTTGTGAGCTGTGGTGTCTAATGCATTGAGTTGTTTTCTAAAATGACATGTAATTTGAATTAGTAAGATGACCAAGACTTTGTATGTCCCTTGTATGCCATGTTTCCTAGTATGAGACTGGTACCATATGTCTATTGTTAGTTCAGTATTATAATCCTCAGAACATGCTTTGAAAGTTTTAAAAGGATTTTAAAACCAGTTTTAATATTTGAAAACTCTTATCCACATTCTGTTAAGTCTAATAAAGTTATGTGATGTGCTTGGATGATAAATATACTAGTTGCATTCCATATGATCATTTCTTGGTAAACTTGAACCTATTTGTGCACTTGAGGACACTGTATGAGTTAGAATGGTATGTTTTTCTTGCATGATGCTTTGTTTTAGTTCATGTGAAGGGATCTGGTGACTGTTGTCTCTATACTTATGACACAAAATACTTTGTGTTCTGTCTGCTTACCTCTGCATGTGATTAAACTGAAAGTATAGACTTAAGTATTATCATAAGTTGTAAAGGACTGGCAGTTAGTTCAATACATCGAGGCTGTTTATGTTGTTAAGACATGAGATATGTGGCTTGTCTAAAGGTTTTTTTATGAATTGCAAATACACATTTTGTCTGAACTCTATATATGTTATTACAAGTGTACTCTTGTTTGAACCTTATAAGCCTCTATATGTATAAAATATGCCCTGTCTAAAATTTTGTAGATAGTAACATGTCATATCTCAATCCTGTACATGCCTAAATGCAACAAATGTGCTTTTGTTTTTTATTCTGCCTATGTCTAAGTGTTGCCTTGCTTATATATTGCAAGTGTGTTGTATCTGAATTAAGTATATGTGCATATATTACTAGTACACTTTCGTTTAAGCACGTTAATGAGGAGGTTAGATTGGTTATTATGGATCAAGCTTGAACCCTCCCCGGTGATAGCCATGCTTGAGATTCATGGAAATCCCTTGGAACTTGTGCAACATCGGGAAGACGGGGGCAAAAGATTTCCAATTTTAACCTTCTAAACATCCTTATAAATGTGTATACACGAAGTATACTCAAATATACATAATGTATACATAAGTCACTTGTTTGGCTTGAATATTGAAACTGCTCTGTTATGTTGGTTGTCGATCATAAAATCTTGTATATTATAAAATCATGTCGCTGCTCTAATTCTTTTTTTCTTTTGGTTTGTTCTTTTGCATGACATCTGGGGTTGCGAGGAGTCTCAAATGAGACTCGATTTCGCCGCTAGATCAAAGCAACTTCACTGCTTCACTTTTAGTCTCTAGTTCTCTCTAAATTCGTCCGAACGCAAACAATGAGAGTCGAGATGAAATCTTGAAATTACATCGGCTTTCTATTCGGGTCTCACTTTCTCCCCTGGAAAATAATCTGAGCAGAAGCAAGAGGAAGAGGGAAGAGGACGACAATAGTTGTTGCATTTTTAAGCATATCATATGCCTGCTTAGTTATTTTGTGTTCTTAAGTGTGATTATTTGACTACTTTAGAACACCTAATTTAGTGGGGCTAATTGGGACGTTATTTCAGCAGAGTAAAAAAAAATATTTTTCTTAAAACTCTATTTAGTTCATTTTATGACGCTAAGAGAGCTTATAATCGGATAAGCTTACAGTCAACATAGGTTGTTTAATCATCTAGACTAGTTTAACAAAATAAGTGCCTAGTTTAACAAAGGAAAGATTTCAATGTTTCGAAGCCTTCATTTTCGCCAAGTGCCTAGTTTAACAAAGAAAAGATTGTGCTTGTAAAGTTACTTTTCAAATTTACATTAGCTATTTACCTGTCCTGTCTGATCACTTGATATATTTCTAAGTCGTTAAAATCAATTGATACCTAGCCATTGAGTTATTTCAAATGTTTATAAAGATATTGTCTGATCCCACGTTTTCTTTAGTCTAACTTATAATTAAAGACTTTTCCATAAACTACTATCTTATTTAATTTAAATAGTATTCTTATATTTCCCATTTATAACCTTGATAATATTTACAATCTATTTTCTTAAATATTTAAAATGCTATATTTGTACTTTCTTAGTCTTAATTAATTAACCTAAGTTTGATCGGTAACCGTAATTAACGGATTCTAATGGATGCCTAAGACCTTCCCATTAGGATATTTAGAACCCTTACCTAGAATTTATTAGGTTAGTAAGACCTTTAAAATTAGAGTCTATTTTAGGCATTTACTTAGGTAAAATAGGTGTCCTAATTCACCTTTAGGAAGAATTAGGTGGCGACTCCTTAAATTAAATAATTAGGAATCACCAATATGTTGTACTCCGCTTTGACCCGATTAAAATGGGGTATAACAGCTTGGCGACTCCACTAGGGAACATTTAGGTTCTTAATCATAGCAAACTTAGGTTAATTAAGTTATTGTGCTCTTATGTGGTTTTTTAAGAATTTTATGTGATATTTTGTTATTTGCTTTAACTATTACTTTTATGTGAATTCTTGTAATTATGTGTTACCGCTTACTTTAACTGTCATTCCGTTCATATTTTCTCCACTTCTGGAAACTCACACTATCACACGTACACGCGAGGTGTGTGTTTTGCGCACCCGCAAATTTTTTCAAAAATCCCAAAATTTAGTAGAGTTGGCATATGCGCGGGGTGTCCGAATTTTCAGTGACCGCGTAGCCTTCTTACTCGAGTAGTCCACTCGGGAACCTTGTGTCTAATAAGCCAAATCTTAGAAAACTTAAGATAGAGCTATGCCACCAATTCTATTTAAGTCATTCATGCATAAACCTTAGGTGGGTCGGTCCTAGGTATCGACTCCACAATTAGGAAACCTACCCAATTGTCGACGGGTTTCATAACCCAACGACCAACAAGCATATTGTGTGTAACGTGATAATGATAGAAGGATCCAATCCTAACCTTGACATGTCGAGTTTGGAAAATCATTTCGTTTTCTTTTTTGTAGGATGGATTTCGTCCCTCAGATCCCCAAAATTAAGATGGTCAGTGGCGTCCCAAGCAAGCTGAGGATATGGTGGGAAGATTTGGACTTGGGTAGTAGACTGGCTGTTACGAGGATGTTGAGCTTCCTCCCTTCACTATTCCAGATCACTCCCGACAAATATATAGTTAGAGCCTTACTTAAATTTTGGGATCCAAATCGACTTGTCTTCAAATTTAAAGAGTTTGAACTCACACCCACGTTGGAACAAATAAGTTAGTTCACTAATTTAAAATACCAAGGGAGGGGTCAAATTATTCCACACAGACAATCAGGAAAGAAATTTCTTCGCTACTTGGGGTTGAAGAACACTAAGGAACTCCGATGCTTCGAGAATAACTGGGTATATTTGGATTATCTATATGAGAGGTATGGTCGACGGGATGGTTACAAGCTGTTCAAGAAGGAATTCTCATGCACTCCCGCCCATTGGTAAGCTAGACGTCCTATTTTATTTGTCGTTGCCTTACTTGGGACTTTGGTATTCCCACGTTAATACGGTAAGATCAGTACCTGCATATGTTCTGTGGCTCGAGCACTTTTTGAAGGAGTTTATGGCGCGCAACTCACTTTGGTTCCCATGATTTCAGCAGAAATACTTCGAGCTTTCGGAAAGTGTAAACGGGGTGAAACAAATTTCTTTGAGGGTTCCAATCTTCTCCTCTAGATGTGGGCAATGGAGCATTTTTACCAACGTCCGAATATGGCAGACATATGCTTCAGTGAATCAAACAAAATTGGTAGTTTTTATGAAAGAACGAAACCGTTTGTATCTCCAGTTGGCACTAGTGATTGGTATGAGTTCTTGGCTTCCTGAACTGGTGATCAAATCCAATGGAAGTACCCTTTGCTATCACGTACCACGGCCTACATAAGAGGTAGGAGGCTTTACTATATTGAGCTTATTGGGTTGAAAGGACTCCATCCATACGCTCCGGTGCGCGTACATCGACAGTTCGGTATAGATCAAGTAATCCCTCTCCAAGCTAATATAAGTGGTTCTGAAATCCTTTTTGGGCCAGACTTCAAAGTTCCTAGAGCTGGCCAAATTCTCGATGAATGGGTTAATGTTGATCCGATAAGTATTGGGGCTGGACCGGCAGAAGGTATCCCAGAATATCATGCATGGCTGCAAGAAGACTATGGTAACATAGATCCTAGCCCAGCAGGCGAACCAAACTTCGAGGATAAAGTGAAGACAATCTGGATAAGACATTCTCGCTTGGGGGCCATGGTTGTCACTCCCGAGATGTGGGCTCAAATGGCGAATATAATGCAGTATTTGGGAAATTTAGGAGCAGGGCCTAGCAATGACGAAGCATCATCTTCATTTCCGCTGCCTGCGTGATCAAGTGCAAAGGATCTAGGCCCAATCTTAGGATTGTTTTACATTATGTCATCTTTTATGTATTTTGGTTTGTTGTCTCGTCAATGTACTCGCTTTTGTTATTTCTATGAAACTTGGCCTTTTATTTCCAAACTCAAGTGTCTCAAATTGCTTGGATCACTCTATCATAATCTCAAATATTTGGCGTTAGGCCTACCTCTGGCACAAAAGAGGTCCCGTGCATAATAGGTCGCGCTATGATTGCTAGATTTCTCTTTTACTAAGTGATTTGTTTGATATGTGATATATGTTTCTTTCAACATTATTTGTCAAATGTTCACATTATTTTATTTAAAGCAGCAATCATTCACACTATACTAACGTAGTTTTCTTCATTTTTAAACGTTTTCTTTCATTTTGATTATTTCCCCAAAGGTTGATTCGTATTGACTGCGAACTGGCGGATCACCCATACTTCACAAGATCAAAAGCACGAGCGTCCAACAATATGAATGATTCAGGTGTATCTGAACAGACTGGCTTGGGACTTATCACCGTTCCGAGAGACGAACCTGAGGCTTCGGAGGGAAGGAATGCCGATGAACTCATCGCTCAATTGATGCAACAAATGGCCAACATGCAAAGTGAAATTGAGCGACCGCGAAATCTCACCAACTTGTCCATTACCCTCAACACTCCTCGCCATGAAAAAATAACAAGTGTGACAATCCCACCATCCTTTTCGCCTGTTGACTCGCCCGCCCCTCAGCCCTTTCCCTCAAACCCTCCGCTTCACACAATCAATCCAAGCACTACTAATTCACCCCCCATCCCACAACAAACTAACCTGCAACAAACTATTTCACAACAATCTAATCCACAACAAGCCATCCCACAACCGACTAACTCACAACAAGCCATCCCGCAACAAACTAACCTACAACAAACCATCCCGCAACAAAATAACCCGCAACAAGCCAACCCACAACAAGTTAACTTTCAACAAGCCAATCCGTTACCTTTCACCACTCCATATATTCCTCAGCCTTCAGTTATCCAAACTACCCCACTTACCCAAAGCTACCAAGCAACCCAACACATACCGTTAGCACACACCGCTAACCATAACACGCAGTATGTACCACCGGTATATGTAGCAGAAACTCAACCTTTCACTACCCAATTGCAGGCCGTGCAGCATCCAGAGGTTGATCCTTATGAGGAGATGGAGAGGGAAGCTACGGTGAAAGCAGACAAGAATGTTGCAAAGGAGATTCATAGTCTGAAGGAAGCGTTTAGAAGTATCCAAACCCACAAGGGATGTGAAGGACTTGAGTACGAGGATCTGTGTATTCACCCCGATATCGAGTTGCCTGCTGGATATAAGGTGCCAAAATTTGATATGTTTGATGGAAAAGGAAATCCTCGAGCTCACTTGAGATCGTACTGTGATAAGCTTGTTGGAGTAGGGAAAGATAAAGCCATTAGGATGAAGCTGTTTATAAGGAGCATGACAGGAGAAGCACTTGATTGGTACACATGCCAAGATCCGCATAAATGGCATAGTTGGGGAGAGATGGCGTAAGAATTCATGGATAGGTTCAGGTTTAACACTGAGACTATCCAACACAGATTCTATTTGATAAAGTTGGAAAAGAAGTCAACAGAAACTTTCAGAGAATATGCTATGCGTTGGAGAGCAGAAGCCGCGAAAGTCCTGCCCCCAATGGCGGAAAGTGAGATGACGACGCTCTTTGTACAATCTCTAAAAGATGCAACATACTATGAAAGGCTAATAAGTGTCATCGGGCAAAAGTTTTCTGAAGTTATTAGGATGGGAGATTTCATAGAAGAAGGTATCAAGACAGGAAGAATCACAAATTTGGCAGCCTTGCAAGCAACAAATAAGGCAATCCAATAAAATTCAATTGGGGGAGCAGCTAAGAAGAAGAGGGACGGAGTGTCCGCGGTCATGACCATCCAGGAACAAAGACCAAACTAGATGTTAACCTACCAATACCCTTTATCCCAGCCTTTATATTACAGCCAATACACCCAAGCCCCTTAGCCTTATTATCAACCTCCACCCACTCCCCATCCTGTTTACCACACCCAGCCAACATATTACCCACCTCGAGCACCTACCTATCAAATCCCATCACAATACCAGCCAACCTGCTCGCCTCAGCCCCAATACCAACCATAAAACCGTCCATAAAATGCACCCACACCTCGCCCAAACTTTGAAAGAAATCCAACCAAAACTTACATACTGTTAGCCGAACCCTTAGCCCAATTGTATGAAAGCAGGGATACTCCAACCGATTCAAGGAAGAGTTCCTAACCCCCTTCCTGGATGGTATGATGGGACTAAACATTGTGCGTATCACCCAGGAGTTGCCGGACATGATACTGAAAATTGTCTTACTCTCAAAGATAAAATCGAGGCATTAATCAAAGAAGGAGTTATCCATCTCAAAGGGGCTCCCCCCAAATATAAACAACAATCCTCTACCCAATCATGGTGATGCAAATGTGAACATGATTACCATTGATGAAAATTGTAATTTGGAAGGGACTATTGTATCAGTCAAAAAAGAGGGAAAGGTTGAATCATCAGCCTTTATTTCACCCGTAATCATAGTCCAAATGAGGGCACCAATTGAAGTGGAAGTGCTTACTCCAAGGCCTAGTATCACAGCCTTAGTTGTTCAAGTACCTTCTTTTAACACCAAAGCAGTTCCTTGGAATTATTCGTCTGATGAAAGGAATAAAGAAAAGGGAAAATTGGTTGTAGAAACTGTTGCTGTTGGATTAACTAGATCTGGGCGGTGTTATGCCCCCGAAGAGGTAGCACGAGGAGCACCGAGTAAAGAAAACGGCCAAAAGAAGGCTGTGACTGAGGCTGAAGTCGAAGAATTCTGGAGGAAAATATCAACTAAGGAATATTCTGTTGTAAAACAACTAAAGAAAACACCAGCCCAAATTTCTTTATTGGCATTGTTGATGAATTCTGAAACTCATAGGAGCGCTTTAGTGAAGACACTGAATGAAGCTTATGTTCTAGCTGAGACCTCTAGCGAGAAATTTTCAACCATGGTTGGATAAGTCCTCGAAGCCCACAAAGTCTCTTTTCATGACGATGAGTTGCCACCTGAAGGTTTGGGGCACAACAAGGCATTGAACATTACAGTCAAATGCAGGGACAAATTCATTTCTAAGGTGTTGATTGATGGGGGTTCAGCTGTTAACATATGTCCTGTCACTACTCTCCGAGCTTTAGGAATTGATATCAGGAAACTTCGCGACAGTCACGTGAGAGTTAAAGGTTTTGATGGAGCTCAAAGAGGTGTCGTAGGGGAGATTGACTCAGCATTGGAAATTGGACCCGTGGAGTTCACGGTGGAATTTCAAGTGATGGATATATCCGCCAGTTACAACTTTTTGATAGGAAGGCCATGGATCCATATGGCTGGTGCAGTCCCTTCCACCCTGCATCAAAATTTAAAATTTGTCTGGAATCATCAGGAAATTGCGATCCATAGAGAATGCAACAATTCGATCTATCCCGAAAACTCAATTCCTGTTATTGAAAGTGTAGAAAGGCTAGATAGATCTGTTTTCCATATTAAGGAAACCATGTGTACTACTCAAGCTGAAAGGGTAAAATTGCCACGTGTGCTTATGATGGTGGCTTGGGAAATGTTGAAGAGTGGTTTTAAGCCTGGACGAGGTCTCGGAGTGAACTTGGACGGAATAGTGGAACCAATTCAATTACCCGGACAGAAGGATACTTTTGGTCTTGGATACGAACCCACTCTTGAAGAAATCTCATTGGCTAGTCTCAAAAGAAAAAGTGATATTCCCTTTCCAAAGCCTGTCCCTCTCCTGAATCAGTCATTTTTCAAGGCGTCTGTCACCCGAGTATCAGAGGAAGCTGCTGAAGACAAGCTCGTGGAAGGTCTCAAGAATTTATTCATTGCCGAGGAAGAAGCTGAATGCAACGTGATTCTGGATGATTGCCCTGAAACTCCAACTACCTGGGATGCTGAGCCTGGAGATGCTTTAAAAAATTGGACTTGTACCCTGCCTCCGGCTCTCTGGGAGTCTTGGTAGATGACATGTATTAATATTTGATGAAACAACGCAATTCAAAATTGAGGCCTGAATCGTGTTTATGCTTTTGTTGTGTTTTGCCTCCACCTTTTGAAAGCTTAAATGTCAAATCCAAACTATGCTTTTCTATTTCTTATTTCGTCTTTATTTAATTAATTTCTCTTTTATTTTTCACCAATCAAACTAGTAAATCTGCTGATATTGTGAATGTGACATGTAATGAAACAAGCGAGCCCATAGTAAATGCCGAACAAGACTCTGAAGAATATGAAGAGGACATGCAACCTGAAGAGTTAACTAAAGATTTGAACATTTTGAGGATAAGCCAAAACCAAATTTGGATGAAACAGAGGCCTTAAACTTGGGAGATTCAAAAACAGTGAGGGAAACAAGAATTAGTGTCCATCTAACTCCGTCATAAAGGGAAGAACTGATCAACCTTTTAAGACAATATATAGACGTGTTCACTTGGTCTTATGATGATATGTCGGGTCTAAGCACAGATATTGTTTCGCATAAGTTTCCTATTGATCCATCTTGTCCTCCGGTGAAACAAAAGAAAAGAAATATTAAATCAGATTTGAGTTTAAAAGTCAAGGAAGAAGTCTCCAAGCAATTTCACGCAAAGGTCATTCGAACTACAAGGTATCCTACTTGGCTAGCCAATATCGTGCCTGTACCAAAGAAGGATGGCAAAGTCAGGGTATCCGTGGATTATCGGGATCTCAACAAGGCTAGCCCGAAAGATGACTTCCCCCTCCCAAATATTCACATACTTATTGAAAATTGTGCGAAGCATGAGTTACAGTCATTCGTTGATTGTTTCGCAGGATATCACCAAATTCTGATGGATGAGGAAGATGCTGAGAAAACGGCATTCATCACACCTTGGGGAGTATACTATTATCGAGTGATGCCTTTTGGACTCAAGAACGCATGTGCCACCTATATGAGAGCCATGACTACCATTTTTCATGACATGATCCATAAGGAGATTGAAGTCTATGTGGACGATATCATCATCAAGTCACGAAAGAGTTCAGATCACTTGACGGATTTGAAGAAGTTCTTTGATAGGTTGAGGCAATACAATTTGAAATTAAATCCCGCAAAGTGTGCATTTGGTGTTCCTGCTGGGAAGCTGTTGGGTTTTATTGTGAGTAGGAGGGGCATAGAATTGGATCCTTCGAAGATAAAGGCTATTCAAGACTTGCCTGCCCCAAAGAGTCGAAAGGATGTGATGAGCTTCCTCGGTCGTCTCAACTACATTAGCCGGTTCATAGCACAATCGACAGTAATATGTGAGCCAATAATTAAGTTATTGAAGAAAGATGCTGCTACCAAATGGACAGAAGATTTCCAACAAGCTTTTGATAGAATCAAAGAGTATTTGTCTAATCCGTCTGTTTTGGTGCCTCCAGAAGCCGGAAGACCTTTATTATTATATTTTTCTGTGTCAGCGAATGCATTTGGATGCGTGTTGGGACAACATGACGAAACGGGAAAGAAGGAGCAAGCAATATACTACTTGAGCAAGAAGTTCACGCCTTATGAGGCCCGATATACTTTGTTGGAACGCACCTGTTGTGCCTTGACTTGGGTTGCATAAAAGTTGACACATTACCTGTCTGCATATACTACTTATCTCATCTCAAGGATGGATCCACTCAAGTATATCTTTCAAAAGCCGATGCCTACTGGGAAGTTAGCCAAATGGCAAATTTTGCTAAGCGAGTTTGATATTGTATATGTTACCCAAAAGGTTGTCAAAGGGCAGGCAATAGTTGATCATCTTGCTGAAAATACCGTGGATGAGGAATACATGCCCCTTAAGACTTATTTCCCGAATGAAGAGGTATTGTTTGTCGGAAAAGATATCTCAGAGGAATATCCAGGGTGGAGAATGTTCTTTGATGGGGCTGCAAACTCCAAAGGAGTTGGCGTTGGAGCAGTCTTAATTTCGGAGTCAGGACAGCATTATCCAATTTCAGCAAAGCTCAGGTTTCCGTGCACCAACAATATGGCAGAATATGAGGCTTGTATTCTTGGACTCAGAATGGCCGTTGATATGAACATACAAGAATTATTGGTTATAGGTGATTCTGACTTATTGGTTCATCAAGTACAAGGTGAATGGACCACTAAGAGCATGAAGATACTTCCGTGCCTGCATTGCGTGAAAGATTTGTGTAAGAAATTTATCCAGGTGGAATTAAAACATGTCCCAAGGGCTCAAAATAAGTTTGTTGATGCTTTAGCAACCTTGTCCTCTATGATTCAGCATCCGGACAAGAATTACATAGATCCTATCAAAGTGAATGTGCAAGATCAGCAAGCTTATTATTTCTATGTAGATGATGAACCTGATAAAGAACCTTGGTATTATGACATTAAGAAGTATCTCAAGGCAGGAGACTATCCAGAAGGCATAACCAGCGTTCAGAAGAGAACACTTCAAAGGTTAGCAAACCACTTTTTCCTAAATGGAGAAATCCTTTATAGGAGGACTCCAGACTTAGGATTGTTAAGGTGTGTTGATGCCAAAGAAGCGGTCAAGTTGATTGAAGAAGTGCATGGCGGTACATGTGGGCCTCATATGAATGGTTTTGCTCTGGCTAAGAAAATTCTACGAGCTAGCTATTTCTGGATGACTATGGAATCACACTGCATTCGTTTTGTGCAAAAGTGTCACCAATGTCAGATTCATGGCGATTTGATTCGAGTCCCACTAAATGAGTTAAAGGTGACGAGTTCTCCGTGGCCATTCGCAGCTTGGGGAATGGATGTCATTGGTCCCATTGCGCCGGCCACGTCAAATGGACATAGGTTCATTTTGGTAGCCATCGACTACTTCACAAAATGGGTAGAAGCATCTTCGCACAAGTCAGTGACGAAGAAGGTGGTGGTAGACTTTGTTCACAATAACATCATTTGTCGATTCGGAATCCCTGAGTCAATTATAACAGATAATGGAGCTAATCTTAATAGTGGTCTGATGCATGATATTTGCGAAACATTTAATATTACTCACCGCAATTCCACCCCATACAGACCTCAGATGAATGGAGCAGTTGAAGCAACCAACAAAAACATCAAGAGAATATTGCGGAAGACGGTTGATAATTACAGACATTGGCACCAAAAATTGCCATTGGCCCTTCTCGGTTATCGCACCACTGTTAGGACTTCAACTGGGGTAACACCTTATCTTTTGGTCTATGGGACAGAGGTTGTGTTACCTGCAGAGGTAGAGATACCGTCTTTGAGAATTATCCAAGAAGCTGAGTTGAGTGATGCCAAGTGGATACAAAATTGATATGAACAATTGATGCTCATTGATGAAAAGAGGATGAATGCAGTTTGTCATGGACAACTTTATCATAACAGAATGGCCAAAGCTTTCAATAAGAAGGTAAGACCGAGACAATTCAAACCGGGGCAATTGGTCCTAAAACGCATATTACCACACCAAAATGAAGCTAAGGGAAAATTTGCACCTAACTGGCAAGGGTCTTACATGGTTCATCGAGTACTGACTGGAGGAGCACTAATTCTAGTAAAAATGGATGGCGAAGTGTGGCCGAAAGCTATCAATGCAGATGCCGTCAAGAGATACTACATTTAGGAGCTTTTCGTTTATTTTATATGTAATATCCTGTAATGTCTTTCTATGTAATGGAAGCTACGTTCCCTCGGCGGGATACGTAAGAAACCTATATCGGGTTTGGTCTTTTAAGATAGAAATTTCAAAAAAAATCCATTTGTTTGTAACAAGAACTACGCCTGACCTGATTCCCGTGGGGGGATACGTAGGTGGCCTACATAGGCTTCGGTCACATTATTAGAAAATCGCAATTTTATTTTGCCTTGTATGTTTTGAACTACGCTTGACCTAATTCCCTTAGTGCGATACGTAGGCAGCCTATATAAGGCTCGATCTCGTCATGTTAAAAGTTCAATATCCTCCTATGCCAGAAACTAGGATAATTTTAAGGGCATCATTGCATGACGACATCGAGAGACATGAAGGAGTATATGGTCAACAGAGTCATCAGACAAAGGAAAGACTTTGGAGAAAGGATGTTCGCTTTGTTTCACAATGTGTCACATTTTCAAGTTCAGCAGAAATTATTTATCACTATATACATATTTTTTATGCATATTTCCTTTTGAAATAATATGATTTTTAATCAAATAGTTTTATTAATTGGCCAAGACTTAGAAATAGGCGGAGGTTACAAGTCCAGACAAAGCTAGAAGCATGAAGCATCAGGAACTGGATCATCAAAGTCAACGCGAATCAACCTCCCCCGAAACTTACAAATTTTCTTTGAGTGCAGGTTTTTCAAATTGCAGAAGCTGAAAATATGTAATGTTTACAGCCTTGCAAGGACTACGCGTCGAACGGTTTGAGTTTTCTTATAACATTTAGGAGAAATTATGCCTCTCAAGTGTTAATAATTCTCAAAATTTACGATAAATTAATGCTTAAGTCTTACAAATGATTTTTTTTCAAATGTATCGACGCACAAATATTTTCTACTGCTTTCAAACACTTCGCATAAATGCTTTCAAATGCACCGCACATGCATTGCACTACTGCTTTCAAATGCTTTGCATAAATTCTTTCAAATGCGCTGCACATGAATCGCGCTATTGTTTTCAAATGCACTGCACACGCATAGCACTACCGCTTTCAAATGCTCTGCATAAATGCTTTCAAATGCATTGCACGTGCATCACACCACTGCTTTCAAATGCTCTGCATAAATGCCTTCAAATTGCACTGCACATGTATTGCAATACTGCTTTCAAATGCACTGCACATGCATTGCATAACTGCTTTCAAAAATGCTTTGCATGCCTGGTTTAAGAAACACTGCACACGCACTGCACAAATGTTTTTAACCGCTTCGCATAAATGCTTTCAAACACACATGCACCGCACAAATGCTTTAAAATGCACTGCATAAATGCTTTACACCATGAATCATTTTGGTTTGAAAACCTCATTTTCATCAATCATTGGGTTTTAAAGAAAGACCTCATTATGCCAGCTTGGAAAGCCTCATTTTCATAAATCATTTGGCTTAAATAGCCTCATCTTCATATCTGGATTAAGGCTTCATTTTCATTAATCATCGCCAAAAGCATCATTCTCATGAATCATCGGCCTAAAACATCATTTGCATTAGCCTTAGCTAAGGCTATTTTACATCGCTTTACTTCCGATATTTATTTACTAACTATTTTATCTAGTTTAAGTTTCGCAGGAGCTTTAGCGCAACGTGGAACTATTTCTTCAGCAGTGAACTGGGGCAATTTGTTGGGGAGGGTACTCAAACTTCTCGACAAAGGTCAAGGATCTACCTCGAACGCTCGTCGCACCCCCCCCCTCCCCACATATTCCGCTTACATCTATAACCAATCATCGAGTTCACGCATTCCTAAATTCTCGAGTTCGATATATTGCCACAATCATAATACCCAATGTCGTCATAATTCAACACTGGGGCAATATTTTTAAAAGGATTTGCATCAGTCATGATTGCTCATTCGCAAGTGTCGTAGCTTCCCAGAACTACACACGGCCTGATTCTCGTGCAACCCGAGATATGTAGGCAACTCGAAAACCGAAGTTCGGCCACAGTCCTCTCAAATTTTCTATATCCTTAAGGTCTCCCAAATTCTTTTAGTCGGGACAAAATGGGATACTAAGTCAACGTCTTTGCCCAAAAATTCTCTCATCATTACCGGCCAAAGAGGAACAAGTTGTTGACACCCAATTTTGTCCCGCCTTTCTTCCCAAAATAGTTATTTGCGCTTCTAATATTTCTGATAACTTAAGAATAATTATTTATATTTTATTACAATTTAGCTTTGTTAATATCGTCGTTTTTTCATAATCCAACTATAGTCATTGGCTATTACCATTTTATTACCGTTATTATTATTATTATTATTATTATTATTAGTACCACTACTACTACTATTGTTATTATTTTCATTATATTGCCATCACTCAATACTGTAATCGTCATGAACATTTTGACATTTCTATTTATCGTCTTACGCAAAAAACGCATCGCATTTATTTTACTACTTACTTTTGGACTTTATAAACGTTATCGCGTAACTATTACGATATCTTGTAATAAATATATTTTTAATATTTTAGCACGTGTTAATTTATAATTAATTAAAGAGGGTCTCTTATCTTAATTTAGGAGCCCAAATAAATATAAGGGAAGAAAGCATATTAAATAGACTTCATACTAGCCCAATTCATATGAAATATGATCCTAATTTGGTCAATAATGGCCCAAAATGAATAACCTATTCAGTCAAATAAATGGCCCATCTGAACATTTCTCAAAATAGGTCCAAAATCGAGGCCCAAGCTCATGCTAATATCCATCCCAAATAATAACTAGCCCACTACCCGTTTTAACCGACCCGACCCGTCATCTAAAAAAGAAAATAGCTAAGGTTGCATTCGTTTCTCTTCACGCCGCGCCTCTCCCCCCATCTCTCTCTTCAAAACGGAAATGGCAAAGTTACAGGAGCCTTTCGCTCCCACAGACCATGCGCGTTTGTTTCGGGTAAAGAAATTAATGCTTCGTACCTCCTCCGTCAGGGTTCAACGTTGAAGAGGTGAATTTTCCCTCTTTTCTGTTTTTCATCTGAAATCCTTTAATGGGTTTTGTCCATTTGCTAGTTTGAATACGCGTTTGTGATTGACTGTTCAATATTAGAGGGATTTTTCCCTTCATTTCTACTCGCCTCAGACTAAAACAGGCATAAAATTTAGGGTTTTCGGGGTTCTATATAAAGAACCCCATCCCCAGTGTTCACACAGTTTTTTTAGGGGACATACTGAAATTCTTGATTGAAAGTTTTTAAACTTAGTCTTGTTTTAATTAGGAATCCAGTTTCAAGCAGAACTTCCATCGAGTCTAGTGTGGTTTTCTCTTAGTTTTAAATTCTCTTCTTCTTTTTTCGCTGTGGTTGAGTGTGTCGAGGGTCTTGGAAGCGAATTCTCAATTCCATTCTGGACAAGGACCGCATTCGAAAAGATCCGAGCATCGTTGGCGTTCGAGCGTAGATCGGAGATTCAAAGCCCCGCTTCGCTGCACCTGAAGAAGGTCCGTTAATTCCCCTTTTTTATTTTATTTTTGCATTTTTCAGTTTCTTAGTTATTATGTGCTAGCTTAGTTTATTGTCTGTATGATTTAGCATGTTGCTGTGTTAGTTCAGTTTGTGGTTTTGTGAAGCATGTTTATGTGCTAGTATAATTAGATAAAAATGACTGTGTCTTAATTTTGTTTAGTAGTTAAACATGTTTTAGTATGTTAGGTTAGTTTAGCTTATTTAGGTCTGTAAATTATCTTAAACTTATTCTTGTATATCTTATGTGTTATAGCCTATTATGTTAAGCATGGCTAGTTGTTAGTTTAGCTTGTTTTAGTTTAAACATTTCTTTAAGCATTGTTTTAGTGTAATTTGTCCATGTTAAACGTGTATCATGTGTTAGTTGATTATTCTGTAGTAGAGTTCAGAATAATCTGTGTTAGTTTAATCTGTTTGCAAAGGATATATTAGTCCAGTTTAGCTTATTGTTTGCTTGAGTATTGGTTCTGTTAGTCCATTACTATGGTGGATGTAGTGTTACGATTTGGTCAAATGAGCTAATAATACTGTAAATGACTTAAGTGTGTTAGTCAGCCTGTTTTACATGATGTCAATGTTCCATTAAAATTGATCATGATCCTGTTTCTAAACTTGAGTTACCTCTTTCTAGTTAAATGGGAGTTGAAGTTATATGTTTCTATACTAAAAACCATGTTTTAACTTTATTTGTTGTATTAAATGTGAATCCAATGACCTATTCTTGTACTGCCTCATACGTTGGTTAAGAATATACTAAAACAATGCCTAAGTTCCCTGCTTGAAACACCTCACCCCTTTGTATATCTCAAATCCTTTGACTGTTTTAAAACACCTCTATACTGGCTTAGGTTAAGATGAAAGCCATTTGTGAGCTGTGGTGTCTAATGCATTGAACTGTTTTCTAAAATGACATGTAATTTGAATTAGTAAGATGACCAAGACTTTGTATGTCCCTTGTATGCCCTGTTTCCTAGTATGAGACTGGTACCATATGTCTATTGTTAGTTCAGTATTATAATCCTCAGAACATGCTTTGAAGGTTTTAAAAGGATTTTAAAACCAGTTTTAATATTTGAAAACTCTTATCCACATCCTGTTAAGTCTAATAAAGTTATGTGATGTGCTTGGATGATAAATATACTAGTTGCATTCCATATGATCATTTCTTGGTAAACTTGAACCTATTTGTGCACTTGAGGACACTGTATGAGTTAGAATGGTATGTTTTTCTTGCATGATGCTTTGTTTTAGTTCATGTGAAGGGATCTGGTAACTGTTGTCTCTATACTTATGACACAAAATACTTTGTGTTCTGTCTGCTTACCTCTGCATGTGATTAAACAGAAAGTATAGACTTAAGTATTATCATAAGCTGTAAAGGACTGGCAGTTAGTTCAATACATCGAGGTTGTTTATGTTGTTAAGACATGAGATATGTGGCTTGTCTAAAGGTTTTTTTGTGAATTGCAAATACACATTTTTTCTGAACTCTATATATGTTATTACAAGTGTACTCTTGTTTGAACCTTATAAGCCTCTATATGTATAAAATATGCCCTGTCTAAAATTTTGCAGATAGTAACATGTCTTATCTCAATCCTGTACATGCCTAAATGCAACAAATGTGCTTTTGTTTTTTATTCTGCCTATGTCAAAGTGCTGCCTTGCTTATATATTGCAAGTGTGTTGTATCTGAATTAAGTATATGTGTGTATATTACTAGTACACTTTCGTTGAAGCACGTTAATGAGGAGGTTAGATTGGTTATTATGGATCAAGCTTGAACCCTCCCCGGTGATAGCCATGCTTGGGATTCATGGAAATCCCTTGGAACTTGTGCAACATCGGGAAGACGGGGGCAAAAGCTTTCCAATTTTAACCTTCTAAACATCCTTATAAATGTGTATACACGAAGTATACTCAAATATACATAATGTATACATAATTCACTTGTTTGGCTTGAATATTGAAACTGCTCTGTTATGTTGGTTGTCGATCATAAAATCTTGTATATTATAAAATCATGTCGCTGCTCTAATTCTTTTTTTCTTTTGGTTTGTTCTTTTGCATGACATCCCCGGTTGCGAGGAGTCTCCAATGAGACTCGATTTCTCCGCTAGATCAAAGCAACTTCACTGCTTCACTTTGTGTCTCTAGTTCTCTCTAAATTCGTCCGAACGCAAACAATGAGAGTCGAGATGAAATCTTGAAATTACATCGGCTTTCTATTCCGGTCTCTCTTTCTCCCCTGGAAAATAATCTGAGTAGAAGCAAGAGGAAGAGGGAAGAGGACGAGAATAGCTGCTGCATTTTTAAGCATATCATATGCCTGCTTAGTTATTTTGTGTTCTTAAGTGTGATTATTTGACTACTTTAGAACACCTAATTTAGTGAGGCTAATTGGGACGTTATTTCAGCAGAGTAAAAAAAAAATCTTAAAACTCTATTTAGTTCATTTTATGATGCTAAGAGATCTTATAATCGGATAAGCTTACAGCTAACATATGTTGTTTAATCATCTAGACTAGTTTAACAAAATAAGTGCCTAGTTTAACAAAGGAAAGATTTCAATGTTTCGAGGCCTTCATTTTCGCCAAGTGCCTAGTTTAACAAAGAAAAGATTGTGCTTGTAAAGTTACTTTTCAAATTTACATTAGCTATTTACCTGTCCTGTCTGATCACTTGATATATTTCTAAGTCGTTAAAATCAATTGATACCTAGCCATTGAGTTATTTCAAATGTTTATAAAGATATTGTCTGATCCCACGTTTTCTTTAGTCTAACTTATAATTAAAGTCTTTTCCATAAACTACTATCTTATTTAATTTAAATAGTATTCTTATATTTCCCATTTATAACCTTGATAATATTTACAAGCTATTTTCTTAAATGTTTAAAATGCTATATTTGTACTTTCTTAGTCTTAATTAATTAACCTAAGTTTGATCGGTAACCGTAATTAACGGATTCTAATGGATGCCTAAGACCTTCCCATTAGGATATTTAGAACCCTTACCTAGAATTTATTAGGTTAGTAAGACCTTTAAAATTAGAGTCTATTTTAGGCATTTACTTAGGTAAAATAGGTGTCCCAATTCACCTTTAGAAAGAATTAGGTGGCAACTCCTTAAATTAAATAATTAGGAATCACCAATATGTTGTACTCCGCTTTGACCCGATTAAAATGGGGTATAACAAGGGTATGAGCTGGTATCGTGCCTGATGGATCCATTCAGTGTAAAATTAAGGTATCATCCTATCTGGGCGGAGCGATCCTTGTCCTACGGTGGCTACGTAGTTTCAGGCTATCTAAGCCTTCTCGGTAATTCGTGCAACCCCCAAAAACATGAACATAATATAGTTGGCTAAGAAGCCCATGTTTTTCATGAAATAACTTGTATTTAGCATGTATATTTCTTGTATCGTGGCATGAAAGTAATTATATGATTTAATTGCATGAAAACTTGTAGACATATAGGATATTCATGAAATAATCATTCTTAGTCAAAAACATGCATGCAAGAACCCATGGAATACAAAATATGGATTTTCATGGATTACGGACAGATTCTCAATAATCATAATGAGTATCAAGAACACAATGATAGAATAATAGCAATTCAAACATAATATAGTCATAGACATGGACCTACGGTTATCATGAGCATAGTATAGAATAGAAACCCTAGTTTTGTAAAGTTTCATACTTTATGGATTAGGAGGCGTGAGAAAGAACAATGATGTTCCCACACGTAGATAGTAATTCTACATACCTGGTAATGCTCCAAAACTTGAATTAAAGAGTTGAACTTTGAAGAAGATTTCCAAAATCTTGAATCTTGAATCTTGAACCTTGAGATGGGTTTTCTTGAAAACCCTAGTTTAGGAATGATGATTTCTTGCTTAGATTATTAGAGTATATGTTAGAATTGAGTTGGAAGGGTTTGGATTGACTTACCTTGATGTTTTGGATTTGGAATTGTGAATAATGAAATAAAAGAACTCAAGGCTTGAATTTATACAAAACTGAGACGGAAATTATATGGACGTATTAGACGGTCCGTATAAAGTTATACGATCCGTATAATATGACCATATTTTATCATGGCTGAACAGAACGTCGATTTGGAGCGTCATGAAGTACGGACGAGTTATACGGTCCGTATAAAATTATATGGGCCGTATAACAAGTTCGTATAACATGATCAGTGAACGGACTGCACTACAATCCTTCAGTAAAATGGCCATAACGTTTTGTACAGATGTCCCCTTGACCCCCATAATATACCGTTGGAAAGGTATTTCAAAGGGATAAAACTTTCATTCAGGAAGTTTTCCCAAATTCCTAATTAATAAAGGGGTTATGGTCGTTGGAAGTAAGACCTTCTACAAACTCACTTGCAAACATGCCCCGTAGAGTAGCTTCCAACTTTTCTTTGCCCAAAGGCATTTCTTATGACTTGATTAGTTTTCAAAACACTTCCTATAACCCCCATATTGGTTCCATTATATTATCATCTTATGAGTCAAACCTTCGCCCGAAGCTACGAGGTGTTACGGCAAGTCCCCACCTTTATTTGTTCCTTTACCTTTCTTCTTTAAGTTCCATGGCTAGTTTAAGGTTTTCTAATGGTGAAGGAAAATCCTAGAACCCTAGAATTAGTAAACCCTTAAATAAATGATGGCTTGTTGATTTTATTGTTGTCTAATCATCTAGGAGTATAGATTATCACTTCCTAGGATGAGAAGTCGATTATTAATGATGAGAATTGTGTATTGAGAATTAAGGATCAAATAAAAATGGGAACTTTGGCCTAAAATTTGTTTGAAAGGGTTAAATGGATTAGAAAACCCATGAATTGTAATAGTATGATTGTAGCGATAGAAGCTATAACAAATTCACCATTAAGTGATAGTTCACCCAATTGAAAGGGGTAGAAGTAATTGGTTCTTCTTCCCCAATTGTTGCTCTTGTTTGATTAGAAGGTCTATAGCTTACTTAGCATTATATTGCTAGACTTTGATCGTTCTGAGGCTCTTCGGAAACAGAAGGCTCGTGTAGAGTAGTTCGTGGCTCCTGTTCTGCATTTGAGGTACGGCTTACTATATTTAGACTTCCGCACTTACGGTATTTATTATTTATGACTTGGTTAGACTATTTATTCATTCACTTATCTATTGATTGTTAGAGAATAAATGATTAAAAGAAGTTGAAATTGGCTAATGATTAATGGGTTAATGGGTAAGGGTTCGCCTACTAGTGATATTAAGGTAGGTGTCCGCACGATCGGTAATTAGGGTCATGACATATAAATCCTTGAATGGACATCTTAGTGATATTACTCCCTCCCTCTTAATTTATGTGGCACCATTTGGCTTGGCATGGGGTTAATAAAGAAAGGAAGACTTTTAAAAAATTTGGTCAAAAACAAGTCTTAGATATTTGTGTGGTTGTTAATTGATAGAACCTATGGGTTCACAGTTTGCTAGTTCACAACCTGAAAGTTCATCAAAAACAGTCTAAGGGACCTGGTCCCTGAACTGTTTTCACATATAATGCTGGAAAGTAAATAAGACAAGATATTTTACGTGGAAAACTCCTTGCTCAAAGGATTAAAAATCACGACCTACCCCAGTAGGATTTCCAACTTCACTAAACTGAGAAACTTCAGATTACAACCTATTGCAGCCTAGGAATTAAACTCTTAATCCCTCTTCCTTACAATAACCCTATTGTAAGCAACTCTTGACTACCTCTAGCCAAGCAAACTAACACACCTTGCTTACCTCTAGGCAAGTGTATTACTCAAAGCGTAAGTAGGTAAGAATTCAAACTAATACACCTAGACTAACTTTAGCCTAGTGTACCACTCAAAAGCTTATGAAGATAAGCTTCTTGCACGCAGCCCTTGAGATTTCAAACACCTACAAACAACTTCTTAAAAGAAGTGTAGGTTTACAATTTATAGAACAAAGAAACAAAGACTCAACAACCTAAGGACTTGAAGCATCTTCAATTCAGGGATCTGGTCCTTTGGCTTGTGGAGGCTTTGTTCTTGAGAGCACCTTGAGAGGGGTGGCGACTGCACTTGAGAGAAATATAATTTTCAGATTTGCAAGTGTTAGGTTAAACAACGCCAACATGTTGTATATATAAGGGCCAAATGAGGAACACGTGAGAAGCATGTGACCATAGATAGGGACCCTTCATCTTTTCACATTGGCTACAGGTTTGAACTCCAACATGCTGCACCTGTGCTATTGCAGTTTTGCCAGTCAGAACAGTGCACATAGCTTTTCTAGCTGTCATGTTTCGTATAGTGCCCAGGGGACTTGATCAAGGACATGGTCCTTGGTGTGTTTGTTAAATCATCAAAACGACAACATATCATAACTCATCAATCATCTCATAAAGTTAATTTTTTCTAAATATAGAAAGGTGACATTCTTTTTAGGACAGATTAAAAAGGAAAGTGTGCCGCATAAATCGGGACAGGGGGAGTAATAGTTACAAATCTCCATCTGACTATTCAAACTCATTAGGTGGTTTTAAGATAAAATGAAAAAATAAATACACTTGATCATTAAGATCTAAACGGTTATGATTCAAACATGAAAAACAAACATACTTAATTAATTAAATCTGAATCATTCATAATAAAAAAAATTCATAAAAACATCTAAATCTTAGTAGAAATTATTGTTAGGTCATATAAAAAAAATGAAGTATCATAAAAGAATATTAGGAGAGAAAAATTCAAAGTTTTGAGCAAAAAGGTACAACTTTTTGTTGTTGTGAAAATTAAGAAACAAATAGAATCTGTAAAGTTGCCAAAAGAAAATTTCACCTTAAATCCCCTCCCTCAAAACACACATGGGAAGGATTCTGCGGCATAAATGAATTAAAATTTAATGTATAAGAAGGAAGATGAATGTGGTATCCTAAAAATTATAATCTGAATTATGTTTTTCAAAAAGACTCTTATTTTCATTCTTTCACGTAAATAGTTTTAGTTGTCAATGTCTTTATTCATGAAAAAAGTGATTTAGTGACATTTTTTTTTCATGGTTCTTTGATTAGTCTAACAAGAAAACCAGTACCTGATGCAATAGCAACAAGGACAGTCATAACCAATACCGATTTCAAGAGATTTGCCATTTTCAATCCCAAAGCAATTTGCAACAAATCAAAATCACTTTTTTCTTATACTTAGAAAGTCTTAGTCTGAATTATGCTTGTCCAAATGGCAAGCAGTTATATATGTGTGTGTTTTTCCTTAATAAAATGGGAATAAATCATTTAAATACAATTAATGATTTGTACAATTGATTTCTCTACAGGTCAAAGTATTGAAATATGTAATCTTGTAATCTCATTTTACATAATCAAATGTTAGACAATTAAGACAATCTTAATTTATTGCCAAATGTGTATTAAATCTTTTAGTATAAAAAAGTCATATTAAATCTTTTAGTATAAAAAAGTCATATCTTAAAGGTGATCTTCTAGCTATTTATTCACGCACCTTTTATTTCTAGTTATTATTATTTTTTTCGCAGTGTGACCCATTAACTAAAAATATAAAAAGGAAAAATTGAAAATTACACCACGTATCAGCTCAAACTATATTGTTTAGCCATATTCCTTTTTCTTATGAAGTAGCCAAATTACACCGTTATCTCATGTTCTGAAAATAAGCTCTGAACCTCATTGTTGTATCCAAACTGAGAGGTCTGTCAATCCTTAGAATCTGGACAATAATGAGAACTTTAATTGAGATGAAAGATTTTATGAGAAAAGTGCATTTGCTTACAAGCAAGATAATTAGTCAAGGTGGACCTACTAAACTCATCTATAAAAGTGATGAAATATATTCTCTTTATGAGTTTAATAGTGACAAAATCCCCATAAATCGATGCGCACTTGTTGAAAGTAAGAAGTTAATTTATAAGTGAATTCCGGAAAAAGTAATTTCTATCGCCTTACCATTGAGAAATATTTCAAAGGAAAAGTTGTTTGGATTAAGTGTGAGAAGACAAGTAAGGTATGGTTTTAGTTTTGTTATTGACTTTGAAATTGTTTTAACGTTACTTTTCCGCGTACTAATTGGCTAATGGATTAAAAATTAATTATGATTCGCCAACTGAGTTAAGGGTAGATCGTAGGTGCAATCACAGCTAGTGTGATTAGTGAAAATGGGAATAAATTAAGGTGGATGTAATCTAGAGTAACACCCGTAAGGTTATATGTGCCTGTAATCTCCAGGAAGTTTAGTAAGTGTCGTTGCGGATCTTCGTATTGTTTACCATGAACTGACACTGTGATTGGACCAACTGTACCATATTCTGTTTGACTTCAAATTGAGTTCAAGCTTTATGATGGCCTATGTCATATTCTCAATTTTGGACCTTGCTACCTCAATCACGGCTCTGTCTGCATCTTGTGTCATCTTTGAAAGTTCCCAAGAGAAGACGTCCAAAAAAACAAATTGTATAATTGAACAAATGACAAACAAAAATCTAATAACTGAAAAAATAATTTCTAACTCCCCGACAACAATGCTAAAAACTTGATCGGGTCCACTACACATACAAATTATGTGGTCAACAAGTAATATAATCGTAAACAGAGTGATGATCCATCAATGAATTACGATTAGCTATCATTTAGATCAAACTAATATTGGTTATCTATTCGAGGATGTCCAAAAGTGAAGATTGTTATAAACTACTGCAAACAATGAAGTCAAAAGTACCTAAGAGACTGTTTGAAAACTTGACGGAAAATTCAATGAGAGATGTTTTAAGCAAATCTACAAAACGTATCTAGTATCTTATTTTATAATTTTTCCAACGAGGTATAGTCTCCTCACAGCACAATAACTACATCTTCATTCCAAATTATATCCCCAACTCGTGATCACATCATCAAGTGGAAATTTAAATTTTCACACCCTCTATTTAACAAAAGCTATCTTAAAAGGCAACCTTTTCACCCATATGTGCTTGAGGCATCACTTTGCACCCCTATATTCCTAGTATATTTTCAAAAGCATCCACCAAGGTCGATCAAGCTCATCACGCTGCCTAGGTGCTTGCACCCCATGCAAGATTTGTTCTAGTTCATAGTTTAAGTATAAAACTCATAAGAACATAATAGTTTAAGGGGGTTTAGCACCTGAGAGTTATAGTTGGCGCAGGGGGAAGGGGACGTAAATTAGGCATAGGCGATGGGGAAGGGGACATAAATTAGGCATAGTTTAATATGAAACTATTAAAACGTGATAGTTTAAGGGGGAGGATTTAGCACTTGAAAGGTATAGTTCAGAGGGCAACGTAAACTAGACATAGTTTAAGTATGAAACTTATAAAAAGAGAGAATACATAATTACCCTTCAAGTGGGAACTTTTTTTTCAAAAAGACACTTGTACTATGCAGGGGTCCTATTACCCCCTAAACAATTTCGAACCGATATAATTACCTACTTTTTCATCCAACCCAATTTTAAGCAAGTAAGTGTTAAACACACGTCAATCCTTACTTGATACATGTTAATTTAATTAAAATTACATTTTATTATCGCTTTTCATTTTTGTTTATATTTTTTCTTTCTCTTTCTAACTTTTTGACTTCACCATCCCCTCCCCACCCCCAACCCCCACACATTTACTTCTTCTTCAGCTAACCCCTCCCCCATATTCTATCTTTCTTCATCTTCTTTATTTTAAGAGAATTTTACATAGCTTAGAAAACATATAAGAGATAATTATATTTAGTAATTACACTTTATTTTAATTACATCTAGTAGCTAAATGTTGTATTTCAATTACACAAGGTAACTAATTCAAAATCCATCTTCCCCAAATTCTTTCACTTTCTCTTCTCTCCTCTTTTGCCATGTCCACCACTGTCCTTCTTCCTTCCTCAATTTTCCGGCAACCACTACCGCCGGAAAAACTCGAGCAGCACCCACCAAATCTGCCACCACGCCTTCCATCTCCAGCCACCACGAAACCACCAACCCCACCGTCCCTCCGCTGCTCCTCAAATCACAACCCCATCTCTGATCCCAGCCCCCACTGCCATCTCCGGCGAAACCCATTCGGCCTAAAACAACCACCTACACGCCCAACACACCCACTGCTCCCTCTTTTCCCTCTCGTCTCTCTCCCTATTCTGTTGTTCGCCGTTACCGGAGCTGATCACCGGACGGTGTATCTCAGATCTGAGTGTATTCACAGATCTGAGTTTATTTTCTTAGATCTAAGCGTATTTTATTTATTGTATCTCATAACTGAGTGTATTTGTTATTTTTTTTAGTGTAAAATAGAGTGTTTCTTTATGTATTTTTCGCCTGTATTTTGGAGGAGATTTTTTTGTATACAAATGAATATAGTGAATTTTGAATACAGTTGAATATCCCTGTATTTTTTTTACATTTATGTTGTTTAAATACAACCGAATTTAAATATAATAAGGGAAATTGTTTAATAAAATTTTGGATTGAAGAGAGAGTTGAAGCAGTAGTAGTAAAAGAAGGTGGGTGGAGTTGTGGAATGATGGCATTAGAAGTGGCAAGGGTCTGACGGAGATGGCAGAAGAAAGAAAAGAAAAAAATGATAAGGAAAAAAAATAAAATAACAAGAAAAATAAAAAAATACATTTATAAATTTATTTTTTATTGTAAAATTACAACAGCAGATGCTTTTTGTGTTCCTGTATGCATTCTCTAATCCAAATGGTCTAAAAAGGAGGTAATTATATTAGTTCAACGTTATTTATAGGAGTAATAGGACCCTGCAAAGTTTAAGTGTCTCTTTAGACAAAAGTCCTACGTCAGGGGGTAGGTATTCTCTCTTATAAAAACGTGATAGTCTAGATGGAAATTTTTAGAGACCACCTCTCACGTTTTGCTTCGTTTCACTAACCTCCCCTCACGTTTGCAATATTATGGCTACCTCCTCTATTTAAACTTTTTTGTAACAACTATATTTTATTTTATTTTTACGAATAAAAAATTAATACATCTGGACTTTTTCTATTTTAGTACTATTAAGAAGCACGAGTTTTTACTACTATTTCGTCGTCCGTTGTGGGGCCCCACCCATGACAAAAAAAAAATTTTAGGCCCCATAGTAAACAGTCCATAATAAAAAAAAAAACAAAATTGTTAAAAAAAAAATTGTACGACCCATATTAAACACCAACCAGTATTAAAAAAAAAAAAAACTGAAACCCACCACATCCTAACGGGAAAAAAAAAGTGGACCCCATATTAATAAAATTAAGCAATATTAAAAAAAAAGGTGAATCCCATTATAAAAAACAAACAATGTTAAAAAAAAATGTGGGCCCCATATTAAACACCATGCGTATTCGTAGCAAACACTAATATAATAAAGTTTTAAATGCGGAGCACAAACTACAATGTTATATTAATCGTGTTTTAAACATAGTTTCCCATATTGACAAAATCAAGTAATATATATATAAAAAAAAAAAGTGAATCTCATATTAAAAAAATAAACAGTGTCAGAAAAAAAAAATGCAGACTTTGTATTCTTAGCAAACACTAATATAATAAAGTTCTAGACACGGAGCACAAATTACAATGTTATATCAATCGTGTTTTGAACAGAGTATATATATATATATATATATATATATATATATATATATATATTATGCATAAAAATAGTGCAAACTAATAATGTCCAAAAGGGCGGGCCCCATACTAAACAACACCAGGTAATATAAAAATAAGAAAATAAAAAAATAAACTATATAAAGCATGGGTTTAGACCCATGCTTCATCATCCGTTGTCCCTTAAAAAAAGGGTGGGCCCCATACTAAATAACACCGAGCAATAAAAAAAATGAAGAAAAAAAGTGAAATTCACCACATCCAAACTCACGGGAACAAAAAAGTGGACCCTATATTAACAGAATCAAGCAATATTAAAAGAAAAAAAGTGAATTCCATATTAATAAAACAAACAATGTTAATAAACAAATGCTTAGAAAATTAAACAATTAAATCAATAATGATAGACTCATTGCCACATGCATATCAACCCATTAATGGGAGCAAATGAAATTATTGTACAACAACATACCTAAAATACTCATATATTAAAATAAGATAGAATTTAATTACTTTTTCATTTTTTCCTTACTCTAATAAATGTGAAAAAAATTGTGGGCCCCATATTAAACACCATGCGTATTCGTAGCAAACACTAATATAATAAAGTTTCAAATACGGAGCACAAACTACAATGTTATATTAATCGTGTTTTGAACATAGTATCCCATATTAACAAAATCAAACAATATATTAAAAAAAAAAAAAAAGTGCAGACTTTGTATTCTTAACAAACGCTAATATAATAAAGTTTTAGATACGGAGCACAAATTACAATGTTATATCAATCGTGTTTTGAACATAGTATATATATATATATATATATATATATATATATATATATATATATATATATATATATATTATATGCATAAAAATAGTGCAAACTAATAATGTCCAAAAGGGTGGGCCCCATACTAAACAACACCAAGCAATATAAAAATAAAATTAAAATAAAAATAAACTATACAAAGCATGGGTTTAGACCCATGCTTCATCGTCCGTTGTCCCTTAAAAAAAAGGGTGGGGCCCATACTAAATAACACCGAGCAATAAAAAAAGGAAGAAAAAAAAGTAAAACTCACCACATCCAAACTCACAGGAAAAAAAGTGTAACCTATATTAACAGAATCAAGCAATATTAAAAAAAAAGTGAATCCCATATTAATAAAACAAACAATGTTAAAAAATAAATGCTTAGAAAATCAAATAATTAAATCAATAATGATGGACTCATTGCCACATGCGTATCAACCCATTAGTGAGAGCAAATAAAATTATTGTACAGCAACATACTTAAAATGCTCATGAAAAAAATGGACCCATATTAAAAAAAAAAAAAAAGGCAACGTAAAAAAAAAAAAAAAAAAAACTGTGCACCCCATATATTAAAAAATCAAACAATATTCATGTAATTCCCAAAGTATCCCCATCAAGTCAATAATAGTGGATTCATTGCCACATGCATATTAACCCATTAGTGAGAGCAAATGAAATTATTGCACAGCAAAAAACATGGACCTCATATTATTACTTTTCTTCAAAATATTTAATTGTTGTATTTGCTATTCCACCATGTCATTTATTTATTATGTTTACTAAAATAAATATACTTAAAATATATATATTTAAAAAAATAAGATACAATTTAATTACTTTTTTATTTTTATTCTTACTCTAATAAATGTGAAAAGAGATTAATATCAAATGAAGATCAAATAATGAATAAGATAAATTAGTCAAATTATAATTCTAATTCACGTTTCCTTAAAAAATCATGCAAAAGACAACATCACAAGTAAATGAGTTAAACTGAATATATTCACTAAAAATTTAAAAATAGCATTTTGTTCGTTTAAATAGAAAATAATTTCTACTTTGTTTCGTTTCAAACATGTAAAATTAATTTAATAATATGAATTAGATTTATCCAAATCAAAATTTGATAAAAAAATAATAAGTATTTTACACTTTTAAATTAATCAAATTAAAATTGAAAATATCAACTGATGCTTAAATATTGCTATTTTTTTATCTCAAAGAGAAGAAAATAATTTTCTTTTAAACAAGTCTTCTCTTTTAAAAAGTATTAATAAATTTTTCGTAGCAAACACGAATAAAATAAAGTTTTAGATACGGAGCACAAATTACAATGTTATATTAATCGTATTTTGAATATATATTATTTAAATGCAACTATATATACATAGATACACTATAATTCAAAGTGTTGGGCCCATGTGCAGCACGGGCATAGGCCATCTAGTATATATAAATGTGGTAGAGGGACTAACACAATTGTAACCGTTTGTACCAAAAGCTTTATAAATTGTACACGCAATGAATGTTTGTACCAAAAGTTATATAACTTGTACAGTTTAACCAACTACTTTTTTATCCCACGTGGACATATGCCATAGTACTTAATATTTATTCTCTTCTCATATATAGACGTATGCACTTCAATTTTAATTCTCCTACACATATTTATTCCCTACGTGCACTTTTACTTGTTTACTTTTGACTTTCCACGTTCTTGCTGAATATTTATTCTCTTCTTATGTATAGACGTATGCAGTTCAATTTTAATTCTCCTACACAAATTTATTTCCTCCGTGCACTTTTACTTGTTCACTTTTGACTTTTCACGTTCTTTAAGAATTAATAAATCTCACGTGAACATATGTCATAGTACTGAATATTTATTATCTTCTCATGTATACACATATACACTTCAATTCTCCGACACATATTTATTTCCTCCGTGCAGTTTTACTTGTTCGCTTTTGACTTTTCACGTTCTTGCTGAATATTTATTCTCTTCTCATGTATTCATGTATGCACTTCAATTTTAATTCTTCGACACATATTTATTTCCTCTATGCACTTTTACTTATTCACTTTTGATTTTTCACGTTCTTTAAGAATTAATAAATGAAGTACTCCCTCCGTCTCATATTACTTGACCACATTACTTGACTTTTCACGTTCTTTAAGAATTAATAAATGAAGTATTTCCTTCGTCTCATATTACTTGGCCACATTACTATACTTGACTTTTCACATTCTTTAAGAATTAATAAATGAAGTACTTCATTCGTCCCATATTACTTGGCTACATTACTAAAAATATATGTCTATTTTTGTATTCTATATTTTTCTTATTATATATATTATATATAAACGCCCAAGGTTGACAAACACAACAACTTATGTACAAAAACTAACTGAAATTGTACTCTAAGCAGGGACTAACATGTATACATTTAAGAAATTGAACATTAATTCTACCTCTTGTGTGTTTAATTTTTAAGTCCCCATGAAACTAACATGTGTACGTTTCAGAAGTTTAACATTAATGCTACCTCTTGTGTGTTTACTTTTTAAGTCCCCACGTGTCCGTAGTGTCTCAATTGTCCTTTCATTTCCTTCATTTGGCATATACTCCCTCTATCTCAATTTAAGTGTCTACGTTTGACTAGACATGGAATTTAAGAAATAAAGATAAACTTTTGAATCTTGTGGTTCTAAATTAAAAATGTGTATAATATAATAAAATATCCTTTGAATCTTGTAATTATAAACTTGACATGTGAGATATTTGACTTGTCAACTTACTAAATATAAAAAGAGGCGGACATAACCAAAATATGACAAATTTTAACAACAATTGAGAAATTAAGGGGAAAAATAAGAGCAAAGAAAAAAAAATACAGAGACTCACTAAGAAGAATCGTAATATCTTTTACAAAATATATAAACCATAAAGACTAACTAAAGTGAGTAACCAAATTAATCATATTAAACCGGCACGAACATAGTTTGCCAGTATTCCTATTCCTCCCTAAGAACATGCTCGTTTGATTAATTATTAGTTTATCATATCTCCTTTTCGGTTAACTGAAAACAAGATATGTCAAAGTTCTCTTAGTCTTCTCAACAACATGCTTTTCTTTTCCTATTCCTCTTCAACCCTCTCGTTCTCATCATATTTTCTACAAGAAAAACAATAGTGTGTCTTCATCAAATAAAGATAATTACTTGTAATTTTTTACTCTAAGTATGTCAAAGTGCTCCGCATGTTTTTGCTTTTAGGAGCGGATGAACTCATGAAGCGGATGAACAGTGGAGGAAAATGATATAAATTCCTCAAATCTCTAACTTTATAACCCAAAAGTATTACATGATGTGTTGCTGGAAAATTGATTTCGCCAAAGAAGATGACGCACCGATGTCGATTTTGATAAAATAAGCTACTGGAGAAGAGGATTCAATTAGCTAGGACACACGTAGGAGCCGTTTGGACATGATTTCATCTCATGAGATGAAATCATGTTTGAACATGCAATTTGGATTTCTTAAGTTGCAATTTTTTTTATAAACATAAAAACCCCACAAGTTGTGAAAATCATAAAAAAAAAAATCAATTCTTATACAATCTTACCAAATGTGTAAATCATAGTTCATAATAAAATTAATGTGCTACTAGAAGGCCTTTCTAAAAAATACAATATCAATTGATCAAACTTTAATTCAATAAAAAGGAAAATTTAACATGAATAGTAATGTAATTACTTTTTAATATAATTCTCCCATATGGTACGAACAATATATCTACCAACTTATGGTTGGTAAATATGATTGGTAAATATATCTACCAACTTATGGTTGGTAAACATGATTGGTAAATATATCTACCAACTTATGGGTCTTTTTTTACAAAATATAAACGTATGAGTCAAATTTTACATTTATATTTTTTGAAATCATGATTTCAAATTCCAAATCATGCCTTTTTGGATGATTTGAAATTTCATCTCATGAGATGAAATCAGAGATGAAATCGCATGTCCAAACGCTGATTTCATCTCACATATCCAAACGCTTACTCAAACTTTATCTAACACGTGTTGTTGGCTTTTGCTTGCAATAAGTAAAATTTGTTTCAGAGTTTTTCTGTATTTCTTTAATCAATCATAGGTTAATAGGGAAGATACTTTCTCCAAAAAATTAAAAACTGATATCGATGAAGAGACAAAAAAGGTCAAATGTCGGAAACGGGTTTGGTATTCCATTTTATTATTCCTAAGAAATAACTTTTTAAAGGAGATATTGATAAAATAATAATTAATAAAAAGAGTATGATTTTAGGGAGGGCAAATCAGTCCGAATATATTATTTTCATTAATAATAAATAGAATAAAATAGTTGTTATAAAAAAGTTATAACATGAGAGGTAGACATAATATTGCAAACATGAGAGTAGGGTTGTTCATGGTCCGGATTGACTCGGTTTTTGGTTAAAATCAAACCAAATCAATTAAATCGGATTTTTTTAATATTCAAACCAAACCAAATCATTATAGTATAAATTCAATCGGTTTCGATTTTGTCGATTTTATTGAGTTGGTTCGAATTTTGTTGTTTTTAAGGAAGTATTTTATAATGCAAAGAAATTGATACAAGTAAGGTGCAAAAATGAAAATAAGATACAACAGCTATGGTGAAAACAGTATCGCATTCACATCAATGCTAAAACATTCATTCCTTATCATTTTTCTTTTAAGTTCTTCTTTTGTTTAAAGACCTCAAGTTACGCACAAAGAATTTGTTGTTAACCTTGAATTACTAGATAGTGATGAATTAGATATGACCCCAGGCTTAAGGGACTAGTAACTCCAAATTGGATCAAATATTTAAACCTTACACTTATGGAACCATTTTGTTTTTATTCCACCTCCTAATTAGCAGAGACATAACCGAAAATGCAAGCAAATACTATACAAATTTGTCTCATCATCTCTTTGTAAAAAAAAAAAAAAGACTTTTAGCTTCATTCCCCTAGGAAAGTAGGGGAAAAAGAATAAGAATACTACCCAAAAAAATGGGCTAGACTTTTCTTTCTAATTATTTGAATTAGTATTAGACTTGAATTGAGCCAAAATTATAAAGAACACAGATAATGTTTTTAATTAATATGCCATGTGTGTGTGTATATATGTATGTATTTATCGGTTTGGTTCGGTTTGATTCGATTTTTTTTTTTTTTTTGCTGTAACACCAAACCAAATCAAATGTTAATCGGTTTTTCAAAATTTAAAACCAAATCAAACCTAACCTAGACGGTTTTCGGTTCATTAAGTCGGTTTGACTCGATTTACCCGCTTGGATTGGTTTTTCGATCTCATTTAAACACCCCTACATGAGAGGAGGCCAGTAAAATGAATCAAAACATGAGGAGAGATCTCTGAAATTTTTTGATCTATTATCTCATTTTAAAATAAACAAAGTTTTAAAAAATAGTCTAGAGTCTGTAGTTCTTAATTTATCGCGAACAATTGCCGACAGAGGAACAAATCGAGCACCTGTCGCTGGAAAAGCTCCTAGTAGTATTTCATAACCAAGTAACCAACAACCACATCCAGTCCAGTTGCCCATTAACCAAAAAAAAAAAAAAACACAAATCCTGCTATTTAGTTATACCCATCTAAAAGCCTTTCACATACAGTAACAAATATATAGCTTCTTTGTTATGACAAATAAACACATTGTGGGTTCATCGTAATTATACGGACCCGGTACATTTTTAACCAAAAAAAAAAAAACTTTTGCAACCAAACTAACTCTTTAAAAAAAAAAAAATCAAACTATGCTACGGTTTTTTCCAAACTGTAACTTTTTGAGTTTGGTTTTTTCCAGGGGCGGATCTACAGTCGCGAGAACCCACACCCGCTACGGTAGACGACATAATTACATTGAAAAATACATTAAGACATAAGTATATTTAGATGGGGAACCCGTAACTGAAAGGTCGGTTGGTTCAATGGCGAGGAAGGGGCTGTAGAATCAATCTTTGTCCAGCATGCGAGGGATCGATTCTTGCTGGTTGCGTTGTTTTCATTCCAAATCTCTTTTTTATTCTAAAAAGCCATAGCTGGCAGAACGAGCACTATGCGTTTTTCATTCTTTTCTTTTTTACAAAAGAAAAAGACAAAGTCAACTAAAAAGAAATCAGTCAATATAATATTACTTTTACCCGAAAGTGAGCAATAACAAAAAATTAGGGTTAAAGAATTGCTTTGGTTCTTCTCCCACATTTTGTTGTTTATTTTTCTTATATTTTGTGTTTATTTTCTGGTTTTCTATTGTGTTTCACATTCTAATTTAATTTCCTCTTATATTGCTTATTTTCTCTGTTGCTAGCCCACCCACTGCCTTTATAGTTGATATCACTGTCTAATTCCTTAATTTCATTATTCTACTTTAGAAGTTAACTGTGGGGTTTAGTTATTTATTTTAAATTAAATTTTTGTATTAGGTTGAATTTATGAAATGAGAGTCGATATGATCACAAAATTTTTGAAGCCTCAAACCACTTCAGATTTTCCTTCGCTAAGCTCTCCTTCATGTCCAGTTAATCACGACGATGTCAATCGACCATCAGATAAAGATAAAATATTGGATTTGGTTCCTATCGAATTCCATCCTACTTAAAGGAAACAAGTTTCAGAATATCCTCTTAATCTACGTGATAAAGTGAGAAGAATTGGTGATGAAATTTTGAATGGTTGATTTTTCTTCAATGAAGTATATTAAAAATGATTTGCGTAACAAAATTGGTATTGAATTTTTAAACGATTGCTTAGTTTGTTCTATAGAGGATGAAACATTTAAAAGTGTACCTAATGTGGCGATGATCGATCATTTTCAACATGACAAGTCGTCGAGTACATTATATTTTAATGATAATTTTTATTTTAATAGGTTGTGTTTAAGTGGTTCGTTATGTTTTAAATATGAAGTTTTATATAAAATATTTATATTCCGGTGTTTTGAAACGTGAGTAATCTTCTGTCAAAATACGAAAAAAAACTTAAAGATAACAAGCTTCCAAACTTACTTCGAGACACTTTGCAACCCCTAAAACGACGATCCAAACATATATGTATACTTGATAAAATGAGCCGACATTATTTTATGCTAAAAAAAATATGAAGTTCTATATAAAATATTTATATTCCGGTTTTTTGAAACGTGACTAATCTTCGGTCAAAGTACAGAAAAAAGCTTAATTTTGAGTTTGATTTCCAAAGAAAAAATATGACAAGTTTCCAAGCAAACAAAACTTACTTCGGGGTACTTTACAACCCCTAAAACGACGATCCAAACGTTTAGGTATACTTGATGTAATGAGTCGACGTTATTGTACGCAAAAAAATATATTAAGTTCTATATAAAATATTGATATTTTGGGGTTTTGAAACATGACTAATCTTTGCCGTAAGTGGGAAAAACGTGATTTTGATAGCTTAAAAAAAAAAAAAACAAAGTACCCTCTTTCATGCACAGAATCTGTGCGAGAAAGGACCAAACTCAAAAAGTTACAGTTTGGTCCTTTCACGCAAGAATCTGTGCGTGAAGCCTAGTTTTTTTTTTTTTTTTTTTTTTTTTTTAAAGAGTTATTTTGGTTCAAAAAGTTTTTTTTGGGTTAAAAAAGTTTCGGGCTCTAATTATACACATTACTAGGCTAGTTTACACCAATTCTAATTACCAGGTGGCTTTTCAAATAGACCCTTAATTTTCGAAAGCTCCGCTACTCGGCTCAATCTATTCAAAACTCTTTTTTTCTTTTCATACCCAAAAAAAAATAATCCAAAACCCACAAAACCAAGCTAGTATTTCATCATCTCCATCTAAAACCCTTTCACATACACAACAACAAATCCATGGCTTCTTCTTCTTCACTCTCTCACTTCTCAACTCATCAAATCTCCCATTTCCAACGAAAACCCCCACTTACCAATCATCCAAACAGCCCCTCCCCTCAATTCACTATGGTATTCGTGAACTAAGAGAAAGAATCACCTCAGTAAAAAACACCCAAAAACTTATGTATGAAATGTGTATATCTCAATCAAGGCTTAAACATTACGCTCAAAATTTTATTCATGAGAATAGTATGAAATGTGTATATCTCGCTCAAGACTTAGAATTTCATTCACATTTTTCGTATATAAAGTTCATATTAGGTTTCTGGAAAATTAATACAACTACAACAATATTGTAACAACTTTCATACAATATTCAAGGCTTAAAGTTTTCGCTCACAATTTTGTGTATGAAAATTATATTAAAAATTTCGCTCACATATACACATTTCATACATGTTTCATACACAAAAAATTGAGGTAATTTTTTAAGCCTTTGAGCAAAAAAAATATATTTTTTTAAAAAAATATATTTTTTCTGGAAAAAAAATAAAAAAACAAAAAATATATGAAAATCCGTCATGTTTCGTAATATATCATTATGTTTTGTAAATAAGAAAAACTATCGTCACGTTTTTTAAATATTTCTCGTTAACATGTATATATATGTAGTTTTCCCTTTTATTTTTAGTTTAATTAGGAAATTTACCAAGTGAACTAGCATTCTGTGCCCTGCTCCTCCCAATTGATATTAGGTTATATTTTTTTTTTAATTAATTTAGTTAAAAGAATAAAAACTTATATTTAAAATAATTATATACTTTCCATTTATTCTTGATAAAAGTTTTTCTATGATTATAAAAATATTATGATATACTCCCTCTGTTTCAATTTATGTGAACTTATTACTATTTGAGAAGTCTATAAGGTGTTTCTTTGACCATGTTTTCCTTACATTTTTTCTAAGTTATTTGAATTATGAATTATCGTGACTTATAACACTTTTTATATAGTTTCTAAATATATAAATTTTATTTTTATAAACTTGAAAAATCTATGTCAAAATTTACTATCAAAGTTATAAAGTTTGACGCTCATACTCCGAAAATGTTCACATAAATTGAAACGGAAAGAGTATTTAATATTATAATTTTTAAGACCTCATAGTAATATTATAAGTATTATGTCTTATTTAAAATTATATTTTTTTCGTAAATTTCTTATCAAATCATATTACGGAGTATAAGACTATATCCATAAGTCACATAAATTGAAGAGAAAAGGATAATTTATATAGTCCTTGACCGTAGACCGTAGTATGTCCTTGCTATGAGTAGGGCCTAGACTTTGTCGGCAGGAGGGAGGTGAATGTTAATACAAATTAAAAAGCCAACTTTCAATTTCGTGGAGAATGAGATGTTCGAATTTTTTTACTTGCACTCTATATGTAAAAAAATTATAAAAAATGAGGTAAGAATAATATTTTAAATAAATCATAATTAAGTAATAAAATTGTGCACAAATATATTATACATTTATTGATTTAATGTGTTTTTTTCTATTCTATTGGTAGTTTTAATTGACTGACCCCTTTTTAATTCATATTTAATTTAGTCCGTACAATATTTAAACATTATTTACGCTGGAATGTAGTACTATCAAGAGGCTCTAACACGTGCAAGTCAAACTTAAGTTATCAAAATTCAAAGAGAAAGGAAGCAACTGGGAAAGAACTATTGGTCAGTTACAATATTTGGTAACTCGTTGCACATTCAATAAGGATTCACATTTAACAGAATCGAGAAGGCAAATTTATCTTTTTAATCGTAGAGTTATCTATTATTTCATACGTTTTCAATTTTTTCTGTTGTTTAAGGTTTTTGCACATCCATTAAAAAATTGTATTTAATAGCACTAATGACTAATGATTATTTTACCTTAGCTTCTAGGAGTAGTAAGGATTAAATTGACAAAAATAATACTCCCTCCATTCCAATTTATGTGATGCAGTTTGACTGGACGCAGAGTTTAAGAAATAAAAGAATATTTTTTAATCTTGCGGTCTAAAACAAATTAAAAATATTTGTTTGGTTATAAATCATCTCGTTTAGTGTAAAAGGTAAAGTTTAAAGTTATTGTTGTCAAATAAAAAAATGGGTCATTCTTTTTTAGACTGACTAATAAGTAAAGTGTGTCGTATAAATTGATACAAAGGAGTAACTAATATCTTTTTAATTTTCTAAAATGATTAACAGTTTGGATTAAAATGACAAATAAAAAGATTTGTGAATAACTACTAATATGTTATAACTCGTATGGAGTTGCATATCACAATCTGAAGTTGAACAAGCTCAATTTGATTACTTGATTTTGTGAATAAATGCTAGGCTGGAGGGTGATTAAATATAAGAAATGATAATTCATAAATTTTTATCCCCACGTATTAACATGATAAATTTTTTTTATCTGAATTATGACATGACTAAGATCTTTTAGATTATTTTATAAAAGATATGATAGCAATATGATTGTTTATCTTTTTAAAAAAAAATTATATGGTAGTGTGCAAGAGATGTGTTAGGTTGGCAAACACACCAAACCATGTCTATATCCTGGCAAAGGAATTGTGTATACGTCAGGGATCCTGTAGGTAAATGTCCTCTTTTATAATTTCAATTGAGAAAATACTCCATAAGTTTTAAAAAAGAAGAGATTACTCATTTTTAATGATTAGGCAGATTTAGAGCCTGTTTGGATTGGCTTAGTTTAGGTGCTTTTAAGTTAAAATAGTTTTTAAGTAATTTTGGAGTGTTTGGGTAAAATTAAAAAGTGTTTTAAGCATTTATTTTTAAACAAAAACAACAAAAATAAGCCAAAACCCATAAGTCATAAGCTAGAATTTCTAACTTATAATTTTTAGTTTATAAGTCAAAAATCATAAGTCCATCCAAACGGGCTCTATTAGTCTTAAAAGACTTATAACCGAGCCCCAAAGTCTTGAAAACTACAAAATAGTTTCCACCCCACAGTCTTAAAAGACTTGCACCCCAGCCTCAAAATCTTAAAAATTACTCCTTCCGGATCAAAAAGAATATTCACTTAACCTTTTTTCATTGGATTAAAAAGAGCGTTTCCTTAACAAATCAAAAGAGAATTAACCTTATTTTTTTTAGATTTACCCCTATTAAGTGCTATGCCATCAAATCCCAATACATATTTAATTAAAGCAGTTTAGTAAAATTACTTATTTTGATTAAGAGTTACTCCATCCGTCCCATAATAAGTGTCACCTAAACAAAAAAAAAAATTCAATAATGAGTGTCACCTTAGAAAACCAAGACATAAATTGACTAATTTTTTCCAACTCTATCCTTAGACAAAAAATGACAAGTTAAAGTAATATTTAAATGATGATTGAAAAAACCACATAGTAACTTTATATTGTTGGATTTCTAATGTCAAAAGCATTACTACTTGTGCATGCTCTAATTAAGAAGAAAAAATAATTTATTTTTATTATATGGGGATATATTAGTAAACTTCACATTACATTATGAATTTCTTAATATGCGTGTTTTTGACTAAAGTGACACTTATTATGAGATGAAGGGAGTAAATTTTTTTAGACAGTGTGTAAATAGTTAAGTGAACACTATCCGGAGAGAGTACAAAATAGTCTCATTTTCATAACCAACAAGCACATTCAGTTGCCCATTTTCTCAAGCTCCGCTTACCCTCAAGCCTATTCAAAACTCCTTTCTGATAAACCAAAAAAAAAAAAAAAACAAGCTAGTATTTCATCATCCCCATCTAAAACCCTTTCACATACACAACAACAAATCCATGGCTTCTTCTTCTTCACTCTCTTTCACTTCTCAACTCATCAAATCTCCCATTTCCTACAAAAACCCGACTTACCAATCATCCAAACAGCCCCTCCCCTCAATTCACTGCGGTATTCGTGAACTAAGAGAAAGAATCACCTCAGTAAAAAACACCCAAAAACTTACAGAAGCAATGAAATTAGTAGCAGCAGCCAAGATTAGAAAAGCCCAAGAATCAGTCATTAACACTAGACCATTTAATGAAAACTTAGTTGATATGTGTTATAACATAACACAACAACTTCAATTAGAAGATGTAGAAATACCCTTAACTGAAAAAAGACCAGTAAAGAAAGTTGCCCTTGTTGTTATTACTGGTGAAAGAGGTCTTTGTGGGGGTTTTAATAATGCAATCATCAAGAAAGCTGAAACCCGAATAGCGGAGTTGATTAATCTTGGTGTTGAGTATACTTTGATCGGTGTTGGTAAAAAGGGTAATTCTTATTTTCGTCGTAGGAAAGGTGAATTTGTTGAAAGGTATGTTGAAGGAGAGAGTTTTCCTACAGTAAAAGAAGCTCAGGTTATAGCTGATGATGTTTTTTCACTGTTTATAAGTGAAGAAGTTGATAAAGTTGAGGTTTTGTATACTAAATTTGTATCGTTGATTAAATCCGATCCGGTGATACATAGTTTGTTACCATTGTCGACGAAAGGAGAGGTTTTCGATGTGAATGGGAAGAGTGTTGATGTAGATGAAGATGAGTTCTTTAAGTTGACTACTAAAGGAGGGAAATTGGTTGTGGAGAGGGATCATTTGAGGGTTAAAAAGGGGGCTTTTTTGCAAAATATGGAGTTTGAGCAAGACCCTGCTCAGATTCTTGATGCAATGATGCCTCTTTATTTGAATAGCCAGATTTTGAGGGCACTTCAAGAGTCATTTGCAAGTGAACTTGCAGCTAGGATGAATGCTATGAGTAGTGCCACGGATAATGCGGTTGAGTTGAAGAGGAATCTTTCGGTTGCTTATAATCGGGAAAGGCAGGCGAAGATCACTGGTGAGATATTGGAGATTGTTGCTGGAGCGGAGGCACTTACGTAGCTGTGTTGTTTTTTTAATGTAATTTGGATATCCTTCAGTGTGTTTCATTGACTCCTTTTGCAAACAGAAGCTTGTTGGAGACTTACGAAGATATCATGGAGTTCCATCACAGTGACTACTTTTCAGTTACTGGACCGAAAAGTGGCTAGCACGCGCTATTACTACAATATGAATTTAGTGAATTGTTCTCGCTCACCCTAAGAAACATCTTCAATCAGAGGTGAAATACATTGGCCCAACAAGTTCGAAGTCACATTCTGTAAGGTCTATAAAAAAGAATCACTCTTTACTAGAAGTTTCTTCGTAATGCTCTACTTTACTGGCTGTAGATATAGACGCTGAAATTTCTTTATGCTCAAGATTTGTTTAGGAGATAGTTTCCTAAGAGTTTGTTTTCTGCCAGAGTTTAGCACATGGTATGGTGCATTTGGATATTCAGGATTAAGAAAATTAAGCTTATGTTGTTATTAGTGGAACTATATCTCATTGCTTTGAGCCTAGAATACTACTTTCCATTATGTAACAAACCATGGTTCTAACTGTTGGCTTAATTGTTATATTGAATCTGAGTCTCCTTTTGATTAAATCCTTTCCTTTCTGTCTTAAAGAAGAGCAGATGCTGGAATGGCAACTTTATTGATTCGTCTCTTTGTTATGCATTCTGTGTTTTTCTACAAATTGAGGATGCTTGCTAGTAATATACATATTTGTTAGTGATAGGGAAATTTTCACGAAGAAATATCTTTTTGGCATGGAACTATCCTTTATTTGCTCCTCTGCAGCCTGTGCTTGAATCATCAGTTTTTGAGGGTACTGCTAATGTTGTCCATGCTAACTTGGTTTAAGGCATTGAGTTGATTTCTTGTGTCCTTCACAAGCAACAAATTATTTTCTGTTTCCAAGTTGTCTACAATTTAGTTTGGGGTACTTTTTCCGAGTTTAATAAGTGTGTATATGAAGGTAAGAGAGAAGTTTGGAGTCTCCAGGAGTAGCATACTTCACTAGCTGTATACAGATGAAAAAATTGAGAAGAAAGGTTCCTTAGTAAGGGAGTTTGTTTGGTGCCTGTGTTTCAGCTTATGTTGTCACATGGGTACTTAGGAGTAATAAGATTCAGCTTCTGTTGTTATCAGTGGAACTATATATCCTTGCCTTAAGTCTGGAGCACTTTAGGTTGATTACCCTACTTTTGTTGATGTTGAAAACATTGTGTCAAGTTGTTGCCTCATTCATTATATTGAATCCCAGTCTCTTTTTGCTTATATTCTTTCCAGTATCCACATTTGAATGTCCTATTGGATCTAGTCCTGTTTGGCTTTAGCTGAATTTAAGTAGCTTCCCAGCACTTAGTGCTCACTTTTTAAGTGATGAGGCTGAATTATGAATAAGCAGTTGCGAGCTTTGATCAATAACGAGTGATAGAGAGATTATTGGGACTGAACAACTAATTGTGTATTGAGATTTTCATTGAAATACTGTCCTCAAATTTTAGCACATGTTTGAGGCACTTTGTTTCCTGAAGACAGGGATCTGCAAATTCAACTCACTTAATTATAAGTCATTAGTCCTATATATTTCATTCTTTTGGAGCAGCAGCAGTTTTCTCCAAAACTTAATTTTAAGTCATTAGTCCTATATATTTCATTCTTTTGGAGCAGCAGCAGTTCTGTCCAGAACTTAATTTCCACCTTTTGCTTGTCCAAAAAATGATCAAAAATCTTTAATGTATGAGTTTTGGTTCATTTGGTCCTTAATGTATAAGCATAAAAAATGTTTGATCCTACGCCGTATAAATAAAGACAATCGTTACTTTTTCTGTATCTTCATCCATATACAATCGATTTAGCTCAATCAAAGGCAATTATAGGCTTCCTTTCTTACTCCATCGAATATATTCACCATAAAATTATAATTTTTCTTCATTCTATCCATGCATCGAAAGTTTTTCCATAGCTCTTTAAGGGGTTACGTATTTTGATGCGGGTCCTAAAATCAGGTTGATCGATACAAGAATGTACCTTTATTTTGTAGTTTGATGGCTCACATGAGTGCACATGCTGAGTGCTTCTATTTATTTTTACAACAAAAAATTATATTTATTTATATGGCTTAAGATCAAACTAATCATTTTTTGAAATACTCTCTGTTCCATATTAATTGTCCATATTATTAAAAATATTCGTCTCAAAATGTTTGTCAATTTACAAAATCAAGATAGAATTAATTAATTTTTTTCTATTTTATCCTTAACGTTAATTATTTTTTAAAATAACGAATATTGATTTGAGTGCAATTTACTAGAGAGAGATGAGGGTTTATAGTAAAATACAGTTTCATTTATGATGTCTTAAGAGGCGTGTAAAGCGGAAGCCGGAAAGTAGACAAAAAACATGGGACGGAGGGAGTATATTAAGGGTCATTTCCCTCATATTTAATATATTAAGGACAAAAAGGAAGCAAGGAGTACCATTTTGATAATTTTCTCTTCTTTTATTTTTATTTTTTTATTATTGGGGTCTAAACTGGAACTTATATTAAAACTACGATAGATTAAAAAGCTGGTCATTAACTCCAGCCTGAACATTACATATAGGGAGCAGGGAGGGAGGACGTATTAACAAAAGTAGTGGCAGTATTACTGTATTAGTATTATTAGTACAAAACAGTAGCTTCCTATGATGCTTATAACAAAAAGTGTTGCTGATGTTTACTGAGATTTTGCGCATGGTCTGATGTCCTACTTATATGCTTGGAGTATGTCCAAAACTTGCAGAGCTGGTTCTTCATAAACTTTTAGAGTAATCCCAGTAGCTTGTGCTGATTCCATACTAACGTGTGCTACCTTGTCTGCAAGAAGATTCTGCTCCTATAGATATGCTGCATAGAGTGACTATCTACCGTGTTGATGAGGTACCTGCAATCAGTCATCAAAGATGAGTGTAAACCATTATGCGTCCCTAGTAGTTGTGCTACCTGATCAAAGTTTGTGTCAATTTCAATAGGTGCCCAATTGTGGGATCGAGCAATTGATAACCCTTGAAGTAAAGAATGTATATTCAACAAGCGCGACATTGTGATGTTGCACTGCTGCAGCAAAACCCGAGACCCAGTTGCCTGCTTTATTCCGGAAAACACCACCCAAACCACAAGTGTTTTATACACGTTTGGCAACCAATGAAGATCATCTTAACTGCTGTCAAAAGAAAAAGAGAAGTTTTTTAGTGAATCGTCATTTTCTCACGATTGGATGGGTTTGAAGTGTACTGAGGTTAAGGTACAATATCGAGCTCGAGATGTTAGAAGGTGCAAAATCAATGGGTACAGGAGCTGCTATTGAATCCGGTCTTAGATGGTTGGTTCCTTCAAAAGCCATGAAATTCAGACACGAAAAATGGGAGATTGAAGAGAACTTGAAAAGGGAAAAAAAAGAACAGAAGACAAAAGTGAAAAATAAACAGAAGATTACCAAAAACTTAAGAGAAGCATACCTGAACTTGTTTGAAAGGATGAAGAATTGTCTGGAAGTCTGGAGAAAATTGGAAGATATGGGCTTGTGTCTATTAGCCCATGCAAGTACGGGCCCAACACTTTGCATTGTAGCTATTTTGTTTCGACAAACACAATGCTTTGTATTGAATTTTAAAAAAAATTCCTGTCCGACAACCAATCTAGACTATTTGCTTAACAAATATCTGCAACAAAAAGACATAAGGAAGATGCCTCTCCGACAACCAATCTAGAGCCTCAGATACTTAATCTTTATGCCATGCTTCTTGTTGTAGCAAGCATCATGTGATTAAGTAGCTTTGTCTTACAAGTTGGTGCAGCATAACTTGTTCAACTTAGAACTGTCTAGGCTACTTTCTTCCTTTGCCTGAAGAATTGGAGCTGCAACCATGGTTTAAATGGAAGTAAAATTGCATGGTTAACACTTTTAATTGACTGCCCTTCAAATAATAAATGATTTGACATCGAAACTGAGAAAATGTAAATGGTGAATCATATATATTGGCCATTAACCTCGAGTCCGGAACCAAAATGACTCAATAAAAAACCAAGTGAACCAAAATACCCCAACAAAAAAAAAAAGTTACAAAACTACCTTTAGCGTAGTAAAATACTGCGCTAAAGAGTTTTTTTTTTGTATAGCGCAGTAAAATACTGCGCTATAGCGAGCACCAAAAAAAAAATTTGGTAAACTTTTTTTATTTTGCAACACTAAGTGTGTTTTTTCATACTTTGACCAACGATTAGTCGTGTGTTAAGACTCCGAAACGTCAATATTTTATATAGAACCTAATATTTTTTTTTTGGCGTACAATAATGTAGGCTCAATACATCAAGGATACGTAGACGTTCGGATCGTCATTTTAGGGGTTGAAAAGGTGCTCGAAGTAAGTTTTGTTTGAAAAAACTTAGTGTTTGACTGTAAGGTTATTTTAGTCAACTTTATATGTCGAGAAAATTAGTCAGCTTTATTTTTAAAAATTGAAACCACAGAAGTGAAATTAACATTCACAGCTACATTACCCCGGGATTTTTGCGTTGAAATCTATTGCGTATCATCATAATAAGTAAATAAAACTGAAAATTTCACGCTAATTTGGGGGAAAGTTGAAATTGAATGGGATAAAAGGTGTTTTTTAAAAAATTGGCTCGGCCGGCGGTTTTTCCGCATAGATCTCGGAAAAATATCCAAAATAAAAAAAAAATCGCGTAAATCGGACGTTCGAGCGCAAAGTTATGACGATCTAAAGTTTGACCACTTTACAACTAGCTTTTCTCCCTATATTTTTTAAATACTTTTTTATCAAATTGAATTAGATTTATATTCAAAATAAAGTTATGTCTTGATTAAAAAATAACACGCTTAAATCAAAATCTTAAAAAATAAAACACTTAAACCTAAAGTTTTCAAACAAAACTTACTTCGGGCACCTTTTCAACCCCTAAAATGACGATCCAAATGTTTACGTATCCTTGATGTATTGAACCTATATTATTGTACGCAGAAAAAAATATCAGGTTCTATATAAAATATTGACGTTTCGGAGTCTTGACACACGACTAATCATTGGTCAAAGTATGGAAAAAACACTAAGTGTTACAAAAAAAAATGTGGGCCAAAAAACACTAAGTTTTTTAAAACAAAACTTACTTCGGGCACCTTTTCAACCCCTAAAATAACTATCCAAACGTCTACGTATCCTTGATGTATTAGGCCTACATTATTGTACGCAGAAAAAAATATCAGGTTGTATATAAAATATTGACGTTTCGGAGTCTTGACACACGACTAATCGTTGGTCAAAGTATGAAAAAACACACTAAGTGTTGCAAAAAAAAAAGTTTACCATTTTTTTTAGAGTGCTCGCTATAGCGCAGTATTTTACTGCGCTATACAAAAAAAAAAAATCTTTAGCGTAGTAAAATACTGCACTAAAGCAGTTAACGGCTCCGTCTCCGTGAACTGCTTTAGCTCAGTATTTTACTGCGCTAAAGGTAATTTTGTAACTTTTTTTTTTGTTGGAGTATTTTGGTTCACTTAATTTTTTATTGAGTCATTTTGGTTCCGGACTCCATTAACCTCCATACGAATTCCTCTGCATAATATAGGATAATAATTAGAGAAGATGGGAGCTCAACACTTCCCTTTGGAGATGGTTTCTCCATATATAATCAACAACAAATCAGTGATGGAAGACAGAGCTTTGATTTATTGAAAATCAACAATGCATACAATATTCTGAAAACTTGGGTTTTAATAGTCCTTTCCACATATGATTTGAACAAAGGAAAAATAGATAAGCATGTTGCAATACTTACACTATAAAACACCTGATCATCTTCGGCTATCTTCAATGAAATGGCTGTTCACTATGCTGCAATACAAAACCATTAATATAAAGAATGCAATTAAAAGCAAGGATACTTCAAAGCTCACTACAGAGAAAATATGGTATTTCTTGGGTTCATACTAAAGCGAAGAATCGTTTAAAGAACGACTTCATTAATATGGCACTGTATATCTATCTTTATGGGTAAATGGTAGTAGTTCCCAGGTTGTTTCAAATTGGAGTAGTTGTCAGATTCTTGGGTAGCGAATGTGGTTAATATAAAGAAGAGGATTAAAGACATCATATTTTATTAAAACAGAGCAGATTCCAGGTTACAAACTATAGCAAATAATTTCTTGGAAGAAATGCTTATCTTAACTCCAATAATTATGAATGCTAATGTTGTCAACAGAATCGAATCGTTAAGCAGAAAGTAAAACTCCCTAAGAAGGGAATGAATAGCTCTCGTAGACTGCAGATAAAATTTACAACAAAAAACCGCATATGTCTTTCTCCTACCAAAAGGAAAGAAAAAAGAAATAAGGATTTCCCTTTTGCTTTAATAACAACATACCCACTGTAATTCGATAATTTCACAAGTGAGGTCTGAGAGAGGATAGTACGTAGATCTTACCTCCCTTAGGGGGATAGAGGGGACTGCAGAAATGTCTTCCAGTAAAAAGTTAGTTGTTCATAAAAGATGGGATTATAATTTTTTCTTGATTTGCATCAACAATAAACTCCAGCCATAAAAGCAAAATATTAGAGGTATATAGAAAGGTGGATGCTCTACTTAGAATGGATAATTATCATTTAGAATTATCTAGGTGATAAAAGTATTTACTTGATTCATAGCGTTTTTTAAAAATTTAGTAGGACTCTCAATGGAACAAACTGTAAAAAGTGAAGAACATCTATGGCTCGTGGTAATATAGAACTATAAAAGACACTCTATGGGAGATGAGCTCATCTTTACTAAAGCACTTTTTACGAAAGTTTTAAGAGAGGATGAACCTTTTACAGAGCTTTAAAAATGCTTGCATTATCAGAGGAACTAGAAGATGTCACTCACTCAATCTTGTATTGATAGTTTCCTCTTTCTTTCAAAACCCAGAATGGAACAGCCAATCTGACCATATAAACCTTCCTCAGAAGCTATTCTAGCAATTTCATAGTATGAAGAAGTAAACATGCTCTGTTGTTTATTGATGGCCTTTTCTTCTAGTTCTCACTAATAATAAGTTAATATCTCTCTCAAGTGGTGAATATTTTTCTTCAAACAAATTCTAGTATTCTTAAACTTAAATCACGAGAGGTGAAATATATCCCCGACCTAATAAGTAGCAGAGTGTGCAGAATTTGAAACATTATTTGGTGTGGCAAGACATTACTTTTTATAACCTAAATGTTACATTGTGGTAGTTTGAGCTTATGCACATGTAAATAGCATGTCTGAAAACTTAGTATGGAGTTTAAATCACTTAACTATCTAACTTCTGCCAAAATTAAAATATAGAAACAAATTCTAACAGGATACAAAAATAAATTTCAAACAAAATAATCAAACTATACAGTGAATCAAAATAAGATAGAATGATATTAATAAAAATGGAATATTTGTCCAGTTAAATGAGGAACAACTATCGAAAGCCGATTAAAACGCCATTTTACTCTAAAAGCAAGAAGAAAACCTCTGCTAAATTGTCACTTCTCTACCAAAAATACTCAAAAAACAAATATATCATTGTATAAAGGAGAAAGTATATAAAAACGAAACCCGCTGTAGGCTGTGGGTCCTGAAGCCACGCTGAATAGAAAATAACAGGATGCGACATCAGCTTATGTTAGATGACTAAATGCACTCAAGTTAAACGTTAAAGCCAAAAACTAACATGTCGATCCTGGATAGTTAACTCATGCTTCTATAGTAGTTAAAAATAAAAATATAAGATGAGATTACAAGATTACATATTTGTATTACGTAGTTTGCATAATATTATGTTAAAGGAAAAAAGTTTACGTTGAGTTAATTTCGATTGAAACCCAAAAAAAATGTAGAAGAACTATTACATAAATATGTGTAAAATATATACCATTTATATACATTATATCATTTTTAGGTTAAATAGATATATATATATATATATATATATATATATATATATATATATATATATATATGTCAAGGCATTTAAGCCTGTTTCTAGTTCTGGGGTGATCCCAGATTGCAGTTCATTACAAAAAGCAAATTCACGTTCATAAATAATTCCTAATATGTCTGTCCAAAATATGTATGCTATTCACAAACACAAGAGGAACTGCTAGGATCTTGATCCTTTCAAAAGTTGTTGTCTTCCACCTTTCTTAACTAGCTGATCTATCATTTTGTTTTGATCGCAATAGCTATGCTTTAGTGTCGGATGTCCTAGTTCTCTCATTAAGGATATGCATTCAGAGATAATCGGCAGGTGTCCATGTGTTATCATTGATATCATCCCTGTTGCGTCTGTGTTGATCTCAATAGGCATCAAGTTATTTTCTAGTGCTATTTCATTATTCCCATCTAAAACCCTTTCACATACACAAAAACAAATCCATGGCTTCTTCTTCACTCTCTTTGATTTCTCAACTCATCAAATCTCCCATTTCCAACAAAAACCCCACTTTCCAATCATCCAAACAGCCCCTTCCTTCAATTCACTGTGGTATTCGTGAACTAAGAGAAAGAATCAGCACAGTAAAAAACACTCAAAAACTTACAGAAGCAATGAAATTAGTAGCAGCAGCCAAGATTAGAAAAGCCCAAGAATCAGTCATTAACACTAGACCATTTAATGAAAACTTAGTTGATATGTTATATAACATAACACAACAACTTCAATTAGAAGATGTAGAAATACCCTTAACTGAAAAAAGACCAGTAAAGAAAGTTTCCCTTTTTGTTATTACTGGTGAAAGAGGTCTTTGTGGGTGTTTTAATAATTCAATCATCAAGAAAGCTGAAAGCTGAATAGCAGAATTGATTAATCTTGGTGTTGAGTATACTCTGATAAGTGTTGGTAAAAAGGGTAATTCTTATTTTCGTCGTAGGAAAGGTGAATTTGTCGATAGGTATGTTGAAGGAGAGAGTTTTCCTACTGTAAAAGATGCTCAGGTTATAGCTGATGATGTTTTTTCATTGTTTATAAGTCAAGAAGTTGATAAAGTTGAGGTTTTGTATACTAAATTTGTATCGTTGATTAAATCTGATCCGGTAATACATAGTTTGTTACCATTGTCGACGAAAGGAGAGGTTTCGCAGAACTGAAAGATTTTTCAGAGTGCATTCAGAACTTGCTGTTGAGTGAATTATCTTGGAGAGGTGATTATTATACTTGGTCTAATAAGCAGTTGGGAAATGACAGAATATGCAGTAGGATAGAATGTTTGGCAATGCAGAATGGATGATGCAATGGGGTCATGTCATCACTAACTATGATTTACTTAATATATCTGATCATGCATCTTGTTATATCCCGTATTTTATACGACGGATTATTCGTAAGCTAATCGGCATAAGTCCAAGGACAAGATTATTTTGGGATATGAAATAAGGACTTTTAATCCCCGATTTTAATAATTGCACGGTTTGCTAATTAATTATAATTGGTGGAAATATTAGTAGAGATTTGGGATTAATTTACCATGATTGGATTATTAAATGGGGATTAGTGATTAATTATGATTAATCAAGTTAAGTAGACCATTAAGTGGGCCCCACAATATGTGGCTGAATATGATTGGCTCATGGATGATAGTGGGACACATGTCAAGGGCTGGACATGTGTCAACCACATGGACAACATATATAAGTTAAATGGATGATTCATGTTCCATAATTCAACTTTTACAAATTATGAAATTAGAGAGATAAGACAGAGACTCTCGGCCATGGCCATGGCAGCAGCTCCAAGCTCATGGCCATGGCATCCTCCATCAACCCTAAATGAACAAGGAAGAGGATTATCTTGAGAGGAAGGGGGCAGCAACGTTGGAACTCCATTGTTGAGCAGCAACAAATTTCCTTTGAAGCAAGGAAACGTTGGCAGCAACCAAATCCAATTAGTATACTCCATTTTAAGGAAGTTGTTCATGGCTTGGAAAGCGGATTTTGAAGGTCATGGTAACGTGAATTGATCATTTGGGGCAGCAAGAACACTTGTGATTTTAATTCGCTAAATTCAGCAAATTAAGGAGCCAAGTTGTTAAGGTAAGATTTAATCCTTTTCTATGTGGTTTGGACTTGTTGTAACTTGGTAAATATGAATTGAATCTATGGAATTATGTATGTTGATGTTGAAGTGTTGTTAGGCCGTGTAAAGGGGCCGTTTTATTTGAAATTGGTGAACTGATTTGAATTAATATTTTTGTTCTTGTGTCATGGATTAAGTGAAGGAATTAAATAATTAAAGTTGAAGTTGTAATTGTTTGTGGGCTGTTGTAGAACTTAATGTGATGATAATGTAGTTTTCTTATATATAAATGGATGATGTTGTTGTCGTGTGTGGGCTGGTATAAATCACGAATTTGGATGAAAATATTGTATGAGATAACATATGAGAAACGTATGTGGTTTTCTTGGTGTATTCGTAGGTGTTCGTAAGATTATCGGGCATCTCTTTATGTTGTGGTTAGGGGCTGTTTTGATATGTTGTTGTTGTTCTTGTTGAGCTTGGAAGATTAATGATGATTAAGACTAAACGTTGTGTTGTATGTTGGTTGGGCTGTTATAGGGTTGTTTAGATGAAAATGTTATGACTATGGATCATTAAGAATAACTTGAATATGTCGTAGTTGTATGTGGATTATTATCAAATGTTGTAAACGTGGACTATTTGGGATGTTGTGCGGGCTGTTCGGAGTGTTCTCGAGTATTGTCTTGAATAGCCTCGATATGGTACTTGAGCGTCTGGTTATTGATGTTGGCTTAGTCATTGTGTAGTTGGTTGGAATATAAGGGAAACGTCGTCTAATTTCTAGAAAGGAGTTACAAACGTTAGAATACGTTTTGAATCTCCCCGTAGCTTAACCATAGTTCTTGACGTCTTAATATAGGTTGAGACACTATTGGGCAGCGTATGCGTGTTGTGTTGCGAATAAGCGCTAAAGGTATGTAAAGCCTATCCCTTCTTTCTTTTGGCATGTCTTAGACGTAAGTGATGAATGATATAAGCTTTGGGATAATTCCATTCATAAGTTCCGAATATGATTCATGATTCTTATTCACTTCTTGATGTTAGAACTTTTAAAGCAGTTAAGCTACTGCCCTCGAGCTTTCTATATGTTGGATAGTATAATCGGATGTATAAGTTTCTATTCCTAAAGGCTCTATAATGACTAATGACTCTGACTTCATAAGTTATTTCACATTATCTCGATACATGTCTATGATTCCTGAGGCTCCCTTTCATATAGTTCATAATGATATTTAAAGAATACTTAACATGACTATCGCTTGGACACTCGAATGTTAGCTAGTCTACTTGTCTATCGAGTCTCAGATGATGATTTAATTGCATGTGGTTACTCACTACTCTACTCGTGCATACTGTTGTTACATCTTTCACCGAGTCCCGGGCCGGGTATGTTATCATGCACAGTTTTACCACATTATTCACCGAGTCCCATAATGGGCCGGGTACGGTATATGATGATATGATTATTCATCGAGTCCCATAATGGGCCGGGTACGGTATATGATGATATGATTATTCACCGAGTCCCATAATGGGCCGGGTACGGTATACGATGATATGATTATTCACCGAGTCCCATAGTGGGTCGGGTACGGTATATGACGATATGATGATATGACTATCCACCGAGTCCCATGATGGGCCGGGTACGGTATATGATAATGATATGCATGACTTGTTTTGTAAGACACAGGTACAGTGATTTATTGATTATCATACTTGTCTCCTGGAATCTTTACTTCAGTTATGATCTTCCATATTGTATTTCATGCTTTATATACTCAGTACATATCTCGTACTAACCCCCTATCTTCGGGGGGCTGCGTTCATGCCCGCAGGTACAGAAACTTGATTTGGTGACCCTCCAGCTTAGGACTTCTACTCAGCCGTCTTGGAGTGCTCCGTTGTTCCGGAGTCTAGACTTTTGGCACAGATCTGCTGATATATATATATGTTCATTCAGGGGTACGGCGGGGCCCAGTCCCGTCATATGTTACTGTTGATACTCTTAGAGGTCTGTAGACATATGTGTGGGTTGTATATAGATGTTGTTCAGTTATGCCTATATGACTTATGTTGGGACGTTCCCGTATGTAGTGGCAGCCTTGTCAGCTTGCGTATATATATACATTTTGGGATGTTGTATGTAGTGGCAGCCTTGTCGGCTTGCGTATATGTTTGGGGATGTTCCCGTACGTTGTGACAGCCTTGTCGGCTCGTGTATTATGATATATTTTGATTAGTTGTGACTCCTCAGGAGACAGGTTACCATGATACATGGATGTGACGTTTTGAGATAGCGTATGTTTTCACAAAGTTTCTATATGATGTTCAGCTTCAGTTTGATTATGCATGACAAATATGTATACGAGTGTCCAGCTCGGGCACTAGTCACGGCCTACGGGGTTGGGTCGTGACAAAAGTGGTATCAGAGCAGTTTATCCTCGGAGTGTCTACAGACCGTGTCTAGTAGAGTCTTGTTTATCGGTGTGTTGTGCACCACATCTATAAACAGGAAGCTACATGACATTTAGGATGTTACCTTTCTTTCATATCTAAGATCGTGCGATAGAGCCGAGTCATAGGAAATGAAATTCTTTATACTAACCTTTGATTTCAGTAGAAGAACGACATCGACAGAAGGAAGTGACTGACGATATTGGAAGTTACAAGGCACGCAGGTAAGCAAAGGCACGAAAGATATATGTCGGGTAAGGTATTGGAGTACGATTGAAATGTAAAGTTGAAAATTGAAAGGAAAAGTAGACAGGAAAGTGTAACAGGTGCAGTTCAAGTTGGACATACGAGGTAAGTCCATCATTTTCATATTGTTGTTGATATTGGGAGCCCTGTGTGGCTGTGATATGATATATATATATATATATATATATATATATATGTTCGCTCTGTGAGGCATTGTTGGTATTTCCTGTGTGCAGGTTTTGAGATAGTAAGAAATACAGAGGAAACTCTACCAAAATTTTCGTAGAAATAAAAAGATAATGAGATATAGGTTTGTAATATGTTTTGAAAGGTCATGCCAATAGTAATGATAGGATTTGACTAAGTTGCGAGTACAGCTGACCTCGAGAAATAAGTTAATTACTGAATTGATGGTAATGGTGATAAGGAGGTCGATACTGATATGGTAAAAAGAATTTGGAAAGGACTTGTGATACTAAGAGATGATTTAGAAAAGACTGGTAGATCTTGATAGAGTGATACATTAAGGCACCGACTGAATTGATAAGCAGGGATAAATTGTGACAAGTTATAGTTAAAAGAAGTAATAGTGTGATTAAGACAAGAGTACAGAGGAAAAAGAATTGTGGCGGATATGAATGTATTAATAAGACAGCTTGTGAGATATTAAGGATAAGATTGACTAGGAAGGGTACAAGGTTAAGAAGTGTTACACTATGGGATTGAATACGAATAGGATATAATGTGAATATAATGAGGATCGTTATGAAAATAAGTAAAGCCCAGCGAGGAAGTGACTAAAGGATATGACGTGACCTATATGACTAAAGTGTACGAGCGAGCTATAGAACGAATAAGAAAGATTTATAAAGTTCTTCTATAGGGAAAGTTCAGAATAAAGATTATAATATAACGGGAATGACAGCGAGCACCGGAAAAGAAGGAGTTAATTGAAGGAAGGAAATAAGAAGAGAGCGAGATAACAGTGTAGTAATAGATCATGACATGTGTAGCCAAGGACACGAGTACTATAAGTGTCGGGACTGTGGAAGACCCAGTTATAGAAAGATGAGCAACGGGGTAGAGTGAGTGCTAGAGAATAACTAATATGATAAGAACAAATAGGGATGAATGAAATACATTTTGAAAATGAGAAAGGGGTTATGCAGAAGCGATGCTTTCCGAACGATACAGAGGTAGCATAAGATTCCTCGTGTGCAGAATAAAAGATAGACATAGACGGGAGAAATGATAAGGGAATTCTAACGGAAGCACCCAAGATAGATGTAATTAATTGAGTACGAGTATGGGACGAAAGGGGAATATATAGTTATGAACTTAAAGGTGTAGTACGACGACATGGTGATAAGGTAAGACCATTATTGAGGCGAACTTGGTATGTTGTTGAGTAAGCTAGAAGTCTGTGTTGGGTACACAATAAGGGTAAAAAGGCATAAGGCATAAAGGGGAATTGTGTCACGCCCCGAACCATGGCCTGGGCGTAACACGGCACTCGGGCCTTGCTTGCATGTGTCCGAGCGAACCTCATGGCTTGCTTGTCAACATGGGCATCAAAACAATATAATCTACATGATGCAATTTAAATGAATCATGAAAAATGTAATTTGCGGAATAAGTCTTGAAATTATCTCATAGCATGAAGTATCATGAAAACATAATAGTTTGCAAACATGAAAGCATAGCTGACTCTGTGAACTAACATCTGTCTATGAAACCTCTAAGACATGTCTGGATACTAACTACCAGGACATATCCCTGGACTACTATAAACTGAATACTAATGCAGACTCCATGTTGAACCCCGAGAGGAGTGGGGCTCACCAATAAGCTGATAACTGAAGTGATCCTACTGCGCAGGTGTATGCTCCTGAAAATCGGTATCTGCACCATGAAGTGCAGGCCCCGGGCAAAAGGGACGTTAGTACATGTTGAATAGTACTAGTATGTAAAACCTGCTGAAACGAAGAACATGACATAACATAGATATAGGACATGAACTGAAACTGAATGTAATTTGAACATGAGCATGAAACGTGAGTAAAGTCTGAAAACAGTAAATCAATGGAAATACATGTATATAAAACTGCTTGTAACGTGGGGAACGTTATAGTATAACCGACAACATGATTCTGGTACTTGCGTCCTACCAGCAGAACACTCACACCTTGCCAGGGGTATGAGATTTAAGTAATAATAAGCATGTAAGGATCCAAACTTCATAATGAAGGTGTTGCCTCCTTGCTGACAACCCTTATCCTACGGTGGCAACGTAGTTTCAGGCTATCTGAGCCTTCTCGGTTAACTAAGCAATTCCCAAAAACATGAACATGATATAGTTGGCTAAGAATCCCATGATTTTCGTGAAATAACTTGTAAATAACTTGTAATCATGATTTCACGAAATAACTTGTAAACATGGTTTCATGGAGTAACTTGTAAACATGGTTTCATGAAATAACTTGTAAACATGGTTTCATGAAATAACCTGTAAAGTCTTGCAAACATGTTCTTGATTCATGAGTAATAAGAATAGTTCGTAATCATATATATATAATTGACTTGAAAACATGCTTGTAACTTGCGAGATAAAATCATAAAGTTTCATATAAACATAATGAGAACACATGAGGATGAATTCATGATTCATGGATTAATCTAGGGTTCCTAATAACCGTAATGGAAGATTAGGAATACAACAATGAATATAGATACAAAATTCCTGTACATAAATACATAAATACGGGCTACCAATATGTTGGGTTTAATGCCCTAGGATTTGAACTTCATGGATATCAAGAAACGGAGCATGGGGAAGAACGTAGAGATTCCCACATGTGGATGGAAGTTCTACATACCTTAAATTGCTCCAAAATCTTGAATTAAAGACTTGAATTTTGGAGAAGATTTCCTAAATCTTGATTCTTGAACCTTGAGATGGTTTTCTTGGTAACCATAGATTAGGAACAATAATTTCTTGCTTAGATTATTAGAGTATATGTTAGAATTGAGTTGGAAAGGTTTACTCAAGTTAGAAAGGGATTAGGGATTTGAATTCAACCTAGAATCATGATAAACTTACCTTGGAAGGTTCTTGAGGCTTGGGACTTGTTCTTCCTGACTTTAGGGTAATTTTTCGTGACTAGGGGTGTTAGGGAAATAAACCCCATGGTTAAATATAACTTAAAACGCGAAATCCCAACTTTTAACCCGAAATCGACCTGTTTCGTGATGGGTCCGCGATGCGGGTGCATCGCGCGACATTCTTCAGCTAAAAACTCAGAGTTACGCGATCGTTCCACGAAGCGGGGTCATCACGCGCTCTCTCACGCGCCATCACGCGCCCCGAGAAGCGACGGGTGTCGGTTCTGCACAGTGTTCGGTAAAATAGGCATAACTTCTTGTACACAGCTCTGTTTGGGCTCCACAATATACCGTTGGAAAGATATTTCAAAGGTCTACAACTTTCATGTTTTATGTTTCCTCAAATTCCCAATGTATTTTCACGAAATGGGACTGGAAGGCAGACATATCGAAAACTCAGCCGATTCTATAGAATTTTAAGTGTCTTACTATTAGCCATATTGAGACGATCATATCTCCTTGCTCCGATCTCTGATTGGCTTGGTCCTTATATCGTTAGAAAGGTATTTCTACATACTACAACTTTCATTAAGGGTACTTTCCCAAATTCCCAACTAATCAAGGATTTATGGCTGCCCGAAGTAGGCCTATCAACCATTTTCGCAAAACGTTCAAACCTTCAGTTTTTTTTCCACTAAAACTCTAATGATATGAGTCCAAACTTAGTTCCAAGATACGGGGTGTTACAAATTGCCTGCACACGACTTCACCTCGAAAATAGTGGAGTCTTTAAGGGATAAAGACGGTAGGCTTGAGGAACAAATGGTGCAATATAAATTCATCAAAAGAAACAGATGATATAGGTTGGGATAAAGATACTATTTCAAGAGAACTTTGAACACTTATCGTCGGAATATAAGTGCCACCTAATTGAGATTTGCACGACTACAAGTACTAATTTATTATTGATTGGAGTGAGTGAAATATGGCCTTGGACGAGTTGCTACATTGATCGCATTACTCAAGTACAGATCACCAGATGAGATTTTATACTATATATAGAAAGGCTCTCGTCGCTTCGTGATTTTGTTAAGGTTTTGTACGTAGATAATCAAAGTTATACATCAAGGGAGAAAGACATGGATATAGTACAGTATACCAAGTAAATTGAAAAAAAAAAAACCCAGATAAATTTGAGATTGGGAATGGGGACATAGAGCAGAGTATAAACGGATAATGGTATAAGTACACTCTTAAGGGGGGAAATGGGTGCGATAAATGCAAGTGTAAGATGGAGATGATCGACACTGCAATATATTGATACAGATGCTTGAGCTTCAGGTAAGATTCCTTGCTGAGACAAGTTAGTAAGATCTAAAAGCCAGCAATAAATGGATAGGAGTTAGGATGGTATTTGAGAGAGTGTTGAGAATCATTTGTAGAGATCTTGAATGATATGACATTAAAAAGTGGGTGCGTATAAAAATAAAGAATACGACAAGAGGATGGTACCGAGTAATTTAAGAGATATTGTGAAGGGTAGTAATGCTATACAGGATTGGAGGCTAAGATGTTGGCAATAGAGTTGTTCGCTAATGATATTGCGACTTATAGGTAACAAGGGAGAAGGAATAGAAAATCCCCTATGGTAGGAAATGAGATATGTAAAGCAGAATGAACCAGGAGACGAAAAGACTATGTCTATCTTATACAAATTGTCCAAGAATAGTTATGCAACCTACGAATATTTATATGTTAAGCGTAAGACCAAGTGAGTGAGCACTTGATAAGAGGAGTAAGGATTCAGTAATAACAATGCAATTGTGATATTTTGGGGTACATTACAGAAAGATGTAAAGATGGTTTAAGCCAAATCACCGAGGTAGAATTAGTACTAAGGGAAAATAGGACATGGCCATGGTTGAACCAAAGATCTATCCCGATACCGATTGTAAGATAAGAGAAGAGAAGCCAAGGTAAAGCATATAGATTAGTGAAACGACGCTAAGGTATTTCCTGGGCTAATTTGAGTATCTTCTTATATTCTTGTAAAGATTGCAGCATAATAAGTGACAGGAAAGTTAAGAGCAAAATCTGAGTAAGGAGGCAATAGAAGAGTTTGAATTAAAGACAAAGAAATGACACGAGATAATATGCCTAAAGTATTACAAGTTAGATAAAGGGAATTATAGAATGGTTTAAGGAAGACGATCAGGACTAGCTGGTTACAAAAAGATGGTAAACTTATATGTCAAATTATTTCAGAATTATACCAGTTAATGATAGACAGAGCACAGACCAGCTATGTAAAGTCGTTATATGAGGGAATTCCAGCGCTACTCGGTAGCCAACTCTAAGGATTGGGATTAAGGGCCAAAAAGTAGAATACCAGTTAAAGCCTTCTAAAGAAGTTGAAAAGTAATACATGAGGCTGAAGATTCCAGAATATGGCTTCATGTCAGGTTTACCCCGCACTCCACGGAAGTATGACTCTATTAGAGTTATGGTGAATAGGCTGACAAAATCAGCCCACCTTCTCCCAGTCAGGACTACTTATTCAACTAGGGACTACGCGAGGTTATATATCAAGGGGATAGTGAGACTTCATGAGGTTCTCACATCTATTATATCGGACAGAGGAGCTCAGTTTACAGCTAACTTCTAGAGATCATTCCAGGGAAGATTGGGGTTACAGGTGAGTCTTAGCACAGCACTTCACCCTCAGACTGACGGACAGGCCGAGCGTACTATTCAGACGCTAGGAGATATGTTGCGGGCCTGTGTTATTGACCTTAAAGGTAGCTGGGATGATCATCTGCCATTTATTGAGTTTGTTTATAACAATAGCTACGATTCTAGTACCCAGATGACACTGTATAAGGCCTTGTATGGCAGGAAGTGCAGGTCGCCCATTGGTTGGTTCGATGTTGGTGAGACCCATGAAGGGTATAATAAGATTCGGTAAGATAAAGAAGCTTAGCCCGAGATATATTGGGCCTTATCAGATTATTCGTAGGGTAGGCAAGGTTGCCTATGAGTTGGACCTACCATCTGAGTTGGAAGCAGTGCATCTAGTCTTTCATGTGTCAATACTTCGCGAATGTATTGGTGACCCTTCTAGAGTATTCCCCGTAGATGATGTTCAGGTAACGGAGGAATTTTCTTACGAGAAGAACCCTATAGCTATACTTGATCGCCAAGATTAGAAAGTTGCGTACTAAGGATGTGGTTTCCGTCAGAGTATCGTGGCAAAATAATAATAGGGAAGAGATGACTGGCAAATCGAAAAGGAAATGAAGGATAAATATCCTTACTTGTTCCTACGCCTGCAGGTAATTTAAATTCCTCGCTTGACTATATCGATTGGTAGATGAGACTACATGTTATAGCAATGAAGGAGACTCCCCCGAAATTTTTACAAAACCTTATGGAATTGGTTTAACATTCGAGGACGAATGTCCTAAAGGGGGAAAGGATGTTATATCCCGTATTTTTATACGACGGATTATTCGTAAGCTAATCGACATAAGTCCAAGGACAAGATTATTTTGGGATATGAAATAAGGACTTTTAAACCCCGATTTTAATAATTGCACGGTTTGCTAATTAATTATAATTGGTGGAAATATTAGTGGCGATTTGGGATTAATTTACCATGATTGGATTATTAAGTGGGGATTAGTGATTAATTATGATTAATCAAGTTAAGTAGACCATTAAGTGGGCCCCACAATATGTGGCTAATATGATTGGCTCATGGATGATAGTGGGACACAAGTCAAGGGCTGGACATGTGTCAACCACATGGACAACATATATAAGTTAAATGGATGATTCATGTTCCATAATTCAACTTTTACAAATTATGAAATTAGAGAGATGAGATAGAGACTCTCGGCCATGGCCATGGCAGCAGCTCCAAGCTCATGGCCATGGCATCCTCCATCAACCCTAAATGAACAAGGAAGAGGATTATCTTGAGAGGAAGGGGGCAGCAACGTTGGAACTCCATTGTTGAGCAGCAACAAATTTCCTTTGAAGCAAGGAAACGTTGGCAGCAACCAAATCCAATTAGTATACTCCATTTTAAGGAAGTTTTTCATGGCTTGGAAAGCGGATTTTGAAGGTCATGGTAACGTGAATTGATCATTTGGGGCAGTAAGAACACTTGTGATTTTAATTCACTAAATTCAGCAAATTAAGGAGCCAAGTTGTTAAGGTAAGATTTAATCCTTTTCTATGTGGTTTAGAGGTGGTTTGGACTTGTTGTAACTTGGTAAATATGAATTGAATCCATGGAATTATGTATGTTGATGTTGAAGTGTTGTTAGGCCGTGTAAAGGGGCCGTTTTATTTGAAATTGGTGAACTGATTTGAATTAATATTTTTGTTCTTGTGTCATGGATTAAGTGAAGGAATTAAATAATTAAAGTTGAAGTTGTAATTGTTTGTGGGCTGTTGTAGAACTTAATGTGATGATAATGTAGTTTTCTTATATATAAATGGATGATGTTGTTGTCATGTGTGGGCTGGTATAAATCACGAATTTGAATGAAAATATTGTATGAGATAACATATGAGAAACGTATGTGGTTTGCTTGGTGTATTCGTAGGTGTTCGTAAGATTATCGGGCATCTCTTTATGTTGTGGTTAGGGGCTGTTTTGATATGTTGTTGTTATTCTTGTTGAGCTTGGAAGATTAATGATGATTAAGACTATACATTGTGTTGTATGTTGGTTGGGCTATTATAGGGTTGTTTAGATGAAAATGTTATGACTATGGATCATTAAGAATAACTTGAATATGTCGTAGTTGTATGTGGATTATTATCAAATGTTGTAAACGTGGACTATTTGGGATGTTGTGCGCGCTGTTCGGAGTGTTCTCGAGTATTGTCTTGAATAGCCTCGATATGGTACTTGAGCGTCTGGTTATTGATGTTAGCTTAGTCATTGTGTAGTTGGTTGGAATATAAGGGAAATGTCGTCTAACCATAGTTCTTGACGTCTTAATATAGGTTGAGACACTATTGGGCAGCGTATGCGTGTTGTGTTATAAATAAGCGCTAAAGGTATGTAAAGCCTATCCCTTCTTTCTTTTGGCATGTCTTAGACGTAAGTGATGAATGATATAAGCTTTGGGATAATTCCATTCATAAGTTCCGAATATGATTCATGATTCTTATTCACTTCTTGATGTTAGAACTTTTAAAGCAGTTAAGCTACTGCCCTCGAGCTTTCTATATGTTGGATAGTATAATCGGATGTATAAGTTTCTATTCCTAAAGGCTCTATGATGACTAATGACTCTGACTTCATAAGTTATTTCACATTATCTCGATACATGTCTATGATTCTTGAGGCTCCCTTTGATATAGTTCATAATGATATTTAAAGAGTACTTAACATGACTATCGCTTGGACACTCGAATGTTAGCTAGTCTACTTGTCTATCGTGTCTCAGATGATGATTTAATTGCATGTGGTTACTCACTACTCTACTCGTGCATACTGTTGTTACATCTTTCACCGAGTCCCGGGCCGGGTATGTTATCATGCACAGTTTTACCACATTATTCACCGAGTCCCATAATGGGCCGGGTACGGTATATGATGATATGATTATTCACCGAGTCCCATAATGGGCCGGGTACGGTATACGATGATATGATTATTCACCGAGTCCCATAATGGGCCGGGTACGGTATACGATGATATGATTATTCACCGAGTCCTATAGTAGGCCGGGTACGGTATATGACGATATGATGATATGACTATCCACCGAGTCCCATGATGGGCCGGGTACGGTATATAATAATGATATACATGACTTGTTTTGTAAGACACAGGTACAGTGATTTATTGATTATCATACTTGTCTCCTGGAATCTTTACTTCAGTTATGATCTTCCATATTGTATTTCATGCTTTATATACTCAGTACATATCTCGTACTGGCCCCCTTTCTTCGGGGGGCTGCGTTCATGCCCTCAGGTACAGATACTTGATTTGGTGACCCTCCAGCTTAGGACTTCTACTCAGCCGTCTTGGAGTGCTCCGTTGTTCCGGAGTCTAGACTTTTGGCACAGATCTGCTGATATATGTTTATGTTCATTCAGGGGTACGACGGGGCCCTGTCTCGTCATATGTTATTGTTGATACTCTTAGAGGTCTGTAGACATATGTGTGGGTTGTATATAGATGTTGTTCAGTTATGCCTATATGACTTATGTTGGGACGTTCCCGTATGTAGTGGCAGCCTTGTCGGCTTACGTATATATATACATTTTGGGATGTTGTATGTAGTGGCAGCCTTGTCTGCTTGCGTATATGTTTGGGGATGTTCCCGTACGTTGTGACAGCCTTGTCGGCTCGTGTATTATGATATCTTTTGATTAGTTGTGACCAGTGTTTTAAAAGGCGGGGGCGTAAGGCGGGGCATTTTACATACGCTTCGACGAGGCGTAAGCCTCGAGGCACGGGGCGTAAGCCCCATGGGTATTTAATTTTTAGTACTTCTTAAAATAATATAATTACAATAAATATTTTTAAATAGGTAAAATTACATAATAAAATAAAAAGAAACTGTAAATAAATGAAATATATATATATATATATATATATATATATATATATATATATATATATATATATATATATATATATATATCTTTGTGTGTGTGTGTGTGTGAGCGCGCGCGCGCTTGATCCTCACAAAAAAATGATCAAAGCAATCCATTATACACCGCTTATAACTTGTAATTATATATAACATTTCAAACACGAAAAAAAACACAGTTTCTTAAAACACTATTACTATCATACTATTCATTTTATCTCCCTATAAGCAAATAATCAATAAAATTTATCAATATTACAATTAAAACATAACTTCTTCATGAACAAAAAATAAAATTATATTATAGTTCTGATACATAGGACTTATGACCAATGACAAGTGAAAATGTATAATTCCGCTATGTGTTTTTTTTAAAAAATTACGTGATATTCACCCTCACGACGTTCTCAAATAGTAAATATCCAATACTATGACTTGTTATATGAGTTACACCCAATCTTCTATTTCTATAGATGAAAAACTATTAAGTATCATTATTTTGTTAAACAATTATGAGGGTGAATGATTTTAATTAAGGAATTTAAAATATAATTTGTGTAAGAACTGTTAGGCAAGCCCTGGGCGTTGGGCGTTAGGCGTGTTTAGGGCGTACAGTTGGGCGCTTAGGGCGTAAGCCTCATAGGAACTAAGCCCCGCACGTTAGCCCCAGGGCGTTTTGCCACTGCCCTGCCCCGAGGCGAGCCTCGGGACGAGTCCTGACACTGCCTTTTAAAACAATGGTTGTGACTCCTTAGGAGACAGGTTACCATGATACATGGATGTGACGTTTTGAGATAACGTATGTTTTCACAAAGTTTCTATATGATGTTCAGCTTCAGTTTGATTATGCCTGACAGATATGTATACGAGTGTCCAACTCGGGCACTAGTCACGGCCTACGGGGTTGGGTCGTGACACATCTATGGTACTCCATGTCGAAGGGGCTCAAAGATCTGGTAAAATCCCCTTTAGGTTTTTCAATGTTTGGGCTGACCATTTACAATTCCATACTATATTAGAACAGGGTTGGAACAGACAGACACCTAATGATCAGATGGCTAATATATGGCACAAGCTCAAAGGGTTGAAGGGTGATTTCAGGAAGTTAAACAAAGAATAATTTCAAACTATTGCTGCTAAAATCTCCCAGGCCAGAATGGAACTCTTGCAAACTCAAGAACTAATCATTCACCAATGTTCTGATGCTTTTCTCTTGAAAGAAAAGCAGTGTTTAGTGGACATAGAGAAATGGAGTCTTGTTGAAGAAAGTATATTGAGGCAGAAATCAAGGGCACAATGGATTAAACTAAGGGATGCAAACAACAAATATTTCTCAGCCATGATTAAAGACAGAACTAAGAGGAAACAACTGGTGGAACTCACTTCCCTTGCTGGTATAAGATTGACAGAACCACATGACATACAAGAAGAGGTGATAATTTTTTACAAAGGGCTTATGGGATCTGCTGCTCAATCTTTGCCTGCAGTGAATAATGTGATTATGAGGAAAGGATCAGTTTTAACTCATGCTCAGGGGATGGAACTGTGTAAAGAGGTTACTGAGGTAAAAATAGATGAAGCTTTAAAATCCATTGGAGATGATAAGGCCCCAGGGGTAGATGGCTATAATGCTTATTTCTATATAAAAAAAAAAAAAAAAAAAACTTGGCCAACTATCAGATCAGATGTCATTGCTACTATTAAAGAATGTTTCCACACTGGTAAAATGTATAGACCCATCAACTGCACTGTTATCACACTTGTACCCAAAACTGCTGCCCCAATTAATATCAAAGAGTATAAACCAATTTCTTGCTGCTCAATTTTATACGAACTCATTGCCAAGGTATTATCAGCTAGAATTCAACAGGTTATTGCTTCTATCATATGTGAGTCTCAGTCTGGATTTATCCCAGGGAGGAAAATAGCAGATAACATAATCCAGGAGTCTAAGTAACATATATCACCTAGGTGTATGATAAGATTGATCTACAGAAGGCCTATGACTCTGTAGAATGGATATTCCTGGAGCAAGTACTTGAAGCATTATGTTTTCCTACTAAATTCATTCACTGGATTATGGAGTGTGTGCACACTGTACATTACTCAGTATTGATCAATGGTGAACCCACTGAAGCATTTGATGCTGCAAAAGGACTCAGACAAGGGGATCTGATCTCCCCTTATTTATTTGCTATTGCCATAGAGTACCTTAGCAGATGCTTACACACACTCAAGGAGAAAAAAGAGTTTAAATTTCACCCTAAATGTGCCAGGCTTGGTATCACCCATCTGTGTTTTGCTGATGACCTATTATTGTTTGCTAGAGGTGATCAAACATCTGTTGCTACCCTATACCAATGTTTCCAACTGTTCTCTCAAGCATCTGGGCTACAAGCAAATGTTGGTAAAAGTTCATTCTATTTTGGGGGTATCAGTGATGCTATTCAGACTGCTCTCCTTCAACAATTTGGATTTGGGTTGGGCACACTGCCTTTCAAATATCTGAGTGATACCGTCCACCAAAAAATTAACTGTACTTCAATGGACTCCACTAATAGAGAAAATAGTAGCAAGAATTCCCTCTTGGACTGCTAAGAAACTCTCTTATGCAGGAAGGGTACAATTGGTGCAATCTGTACTATTTGGAATCCAATCTTATTGGGCCCAGTTGTTTGTCATACCTGCAGTTGTGTTGAAGGTAATTGATGGATACTGTAGGAGTTATATTTGGTCACGAACAAATACAATTACTAAAAGGGCACTTGTGGCATGGGATAACATGTGCCTACCCAAATCAGTTGGTGGCTATAACTTGATTAATATTCAGATCTTGAACCAGGCTGCAATTGCTAGAACTTGTTGGGATTTAGCTCATAAATCTGACAAACTATGGATCAGATCGATCCATAGTTACTATATCAAGAACCAACCGTTCTTCACTATGCCAAGTCCAAATCAGACCTCCTGGATGGTGAAGCAGACCATTGGAACTAGAGGCATCTTGGAACAAAACCAGAGTTTAGGAAGTCAGAAACCAATTACTATAAGGGCTATATACCTACATCTTCTTGGGGATAGGGACAGAATTTCTTGGAAGTGTCTGATGTTTGCTAATGGAGCAAGTCCTAAAGCCAAATTTACTTTGTGGCTCCAAATGCAAAACAGGCTAATGATAACTGATAGACAAACTTCTTGGGGTATTGATGTTGATCAAAGTTGCAAATTGTGTCAAGGACATCTTGAATCCAGAGATCATCTGTTTGTGCACTGTCACTACACTCAGGCCTTATGGCAAAGATTACTGATGTGGTGAAACAGAACTTGGTTCAATGCTAGCTCATGGGGGCAACAGGAAAACTGGATCATAGCAAATACAAAGGGTAAATCACAGGCTGCTCAGATATTGAAGCTGGTATACACAAAATTTGTACATGCAGTATGGCTTGAAAGGAACCAGAGAACTTTTGAAAGTAGGTCGAAACAATGGGCAGTATGAGTAATGTAAAAGCCCCTCTAGGCATTAGATCTAAGCTGCAGCAGCTTTTGTTTTGATGGTGTAACGAGGTGCTGCTGATAGCTTTTGAGTTTTCATATTTTAGATAGCTATACTGTGTTGGTATGCTATGGATTTATAAATGTTTCGCTTGGTAGGTTAGTTACCAAAAAAAAAAAAAAAAAAAAGGAGAGGTTTTTTATGTGAATGGGAAGAGTGTTGATGTAGATGAAGATGAGTTCTTTAAGCTGACTACTAAAGGAGGGAATTTGGTTGTGGAGAGGAAACATTTGAGGATTAAAAAGGGTACATTTTTGCAAAATTTGTTGGGACATAGATTCTCACGATTATTTTTTATTTGTTCGGACATAGATCTGATTCATTCGTACATAGACTAGATGGTTGGTGCCCCTGCCTTTCCCACACCATTCTTTGTATATTAGCACTTCACGAGATTGGGAAAAAAGGAATTCAATATCGAACCACTAAAAAGGAAGGATTGTTGCCTACTCAATTCACTATTTACAACATAATAACACTGCATAGTGTTTTCTTGCATTGAGGATCAAAGTCCTACAAAGAAATTCAAATATTGTGAAGTCCACCTAGTGATGAATTGTGTGCAACAATTTTAACTTTGAAGGACCATTTCGAACCATGGGAGAAGATTATTTTTTCCTCCAAGCTCTGAGAGATCATCATTCACCCTACCTTGTGAAGCATTTTATTATTCCAAGGGATCCCACTAAACGGACATGTGCTACATGTATACTTCAATGATTTTAATGGGGCAAATCTGCAGAAAATCATTTACAACGTCAAACATTGTAAAACTGGAGACATGAACAATCTAGATGTAAACCATGCTAAACCAACTTTCAATGTCATATGCTATTATTGCATTCGGCAGAAGATAGAATTTTCTTTGAGTGATGGAATTTACCCAAAAAAAATATAGAGATCCAAGGTAATCAGAGGCAAATAAGTCTCGACTGCCTATATTCGAATTAAGAGGAAAATGAGACTTCCACCACCACCTTTACACTAAATTTATGAAGCAGGGGATTGCAAGCTGCAAGTAGATTGAATCTGGGGCCCAATAATATCTGGTTTTAATATATCCGGAGTTGCTTAGCTTGCGTCACTGGACGAAAAGAAAGCAACTGACCATAGGAGGATGTTTTCTCCCCTTACAGTACACCTTGAATAAAATACTGGCCATAGGGGAGGATGTCTAGTTTATATAGGCTATGAGATTCTGTGCATCTGCATAGCTAATGCGTGTTGCTAGAAGAAAATAATCGCGTGCAGGTATAGTGTAACCTTCAATTTGGTCAGTTATTAGAATCATAGCAGCAGCACCAGCATCTTTCACTGGCTGTCCTTTGGGAATTGCTGTTACGTTCCACACAACACTAATTTCCCTCAACATTTTCAAGTGATTCTGGGCGACAAACAAAATAATAAATGTTGTTCAATGCTGGGTAGACTATTGGTAGCAATGTTGGAGGGAAATCATTTGGTTAGGAAGTTGCTTCACCATTACTTATTCGCCTAAATACAAACACTCCGGAATAAGTTTAGGCCGAGTTCTTGACTGGTTTGACTGTATGATCTCGCTGTAACAGAGTAGTAGTCTGTGCGAGAGAATTGTCTGTAAGCCAGTCACTTATATCAACAACTACTATTTTCGGCGTAACAACCATTTGTTTATTTAAGTGTACATTTCCATTTACCTTCTGGTTTTTTACCTCCAAATAAAGCTCTCCAACACTATCCTAAAAAGTTACAATTAAAAATGGTTATCCGCAAACACACTTAGGGCCCACTGCTAACTTTTGCTAAGCTTGGAAAGACGCATAAGTTGCAAACTAAGTGCTTACCTTAAGTTGCTTAGTTACTTTTATGTCATCAATCATCAACTCGGTAATCAGATCCTGTCAAAAAGCAACAAAGATCAATAATCATGCTTAAAGTCACAAAAAGCAAAGAGCTAAGTCTATAAATTTATAAGGGAAGAGCATGTGTATTTTGGAGTGTGTAACCATAGTTATATACACATAAAACCCGAAGAAAAACTAAACAACATGAACAAAGCAGAATATCAGAGGAAATCTTACATTAGTAGGATGTTAAATTATGCTAAGAAATGCACGTACATTTGATAGGATTTAGATAATCCCAATGGTTTACTTTATATAAATGGAGCGATTTTCTCTCTTCATTAAATAGAGAGGACATATATAGGCTGCAAGTTAGTAAAGGAGCGGTAGCACCCCTGTATTCCAAAAAGCTTAAAACTTTTAATATCAAGTTGACTAAACATGTCTATGCTAAAAGAAACGGCACTTGTACTGCTAAACAAGAACCATATAGAACAAAGGCACTTTTATTTCTTTTTCATTTTAATTCAAGTGATTACTTTCTGAACATCTGATTGCTGCAATCCTGTCCCAAGATAGAAAAGTCCTACTTTCCTTCTTGATAAGCCATACTTCTGAATACACTTTCCCTCTGTTTTATTCTGGGAAACACGAAGAAAAAACATTGTTCTATTTTTTCCTCAACAAATACTAAAAATATTGCCAACTTTCATCTTAAATACCCTGTTCAAATAGGAAGGAGGCAGAGAGAGAAATGCAAATGTTATAAGGTCAAGAACCAACGGATTAACTAATACATACAAATAATGCGATGAAAGTTGCTGCCATGTGACCAAGGTCACAGGTTCGAGCCGTGAAAACAGTCTCTTGCGGAAATGCAAGGTAAGGCTGCGTACAATAGACCCTTGTGGTCCGGCCCTTTCCTGGACCCCGCGCATAGCGGGAGCTTAGTGCACCGGGCTGCCCTTTATACAAATAATGCGCAAATTTATTCTTACACGCAATCATTTAGAACGAAAAATCAATAATCTATAAGGAGGAATCCTGCTAACCTCAAAGTTTTCACTGTTCAGTGCCATAGCCCATAGACTTTTAGCATTCCCTTTGATTAGATCGATTTCTTGCAGAATTTGTTAGAAGTCGGAGTCATGGCACGTCTTCTCGCTTTCATAAACAATGACTTCAGAGGTCTTTCACCTGTAAGTATCTATGATTTAATAATGAATTTAAGGATTTTTTAAAGATAAATCAAGAGTATATTCAACTAAAACTTGGAAGATTATTCTTAAACTGTAAAAATGGAAGTTTCCAGATAGTTGGGTGATTGACCTATGACCATGAGGCAAGTCAATCCAGTCCTTCGATCACAGCCAATTACTTTAGAAATTTTTTGCATCGAAAAGCCAGAGTTTCTGGAAATTTCAATGACTTGGCATTCTAATTTGAATACATAATAAAGGGACTCGAGCTTAAGATATGTAGATTTCCCCACATAAGCTAAATTTCTCAACCACTATTAATTATTATCATCTGCGAAAGTAGTTTATTATTTCATATTACTATCACTATTATTGTAGCTGCAATCTATAATCAACATGAACTATACTATTTAAAGGGCAAAGATTATATAAGGGGTGTTTGGTTTGGATAATATAAATTATTTTCTACATTAGTTAAATGAATGTTAGTATTATACATTGTAATTGATTAAAGCTAGCTAACATGTTTTGTTAAATGATAAGTGAGGTTAGTAGCATGTTGCTCCTCATATTTTCTACATTAGTAGCATGTTGCTCCTCTTTTTTTCCTGCTCTCTTTTCTCGCTAGTCAAAGTAAATATGAAGCAACACAAATTATAAGAATGTACTTGTAAGATAGAACATTCTAGGAAGATGTGGCCCTTTTGAAATACTATCATTCCGCAAGCCTTCACGGTAATATTCAATAAAAGTGTCCGAACCTACTGTTACAGAATGAAAGAAGCTAATGCAAGAGTAGAAAATAAGAAAAAAAAACCCCGGATAAGGCATTATATTATGATTTAAGCAAATATGCCTCTTAACTTCGACGAAAATTCAACTGATTAACTAATAGGTTAAGCAGGCCGTATGTTATTATTATTAGTGTAACACAAAGTAGTACACAATAGAGTAATGAAGGATCCAAAGCATGTACAACCACATAAATGGGAATGAATATATTTTACTCATTGAAATCATACATGTAAATTTATGTAATAAATAGATACACTGATCTTTGTTTTACTTCACTTAATTTGGACTTGCATAATTGATGATTTCCCTTTTGGAACTGGCCTGGAATTTTAATCTGACAATGAAAATCAGAGCTAAAAAGGTCAAACTAACCTAGAGGAGGTATCAATATGCAATGAACAAGTAAATTCAAAAGCGGATGGTTAAATCATATATACAAAGACAATCAGAAATGGCAAACATATGCTCGTACCTATTGTTTTTATCTCATGATCCTCTTCCTGCTGGTGCATGCAGTAAAAATTCAACTTTTAATTCCTCTAGAAAGCTCCATGTGATGACTGGAGGGATGCCTATCTGCTGCATGCATAGCATCCTCTAACCATATGGAATATCAAGAACAACACTTGACTCTAATCTAATACTTGAACCAATCCCTATCATGCTTTTGCTGGAAAATTCACTACAAAGGATTAGAAGAAGGAGAACTTACATATCAGCAAATATTAATCCATTGCAAAAAATGGGGGACATGCATAAGAAGAAGCCATTGTAAGAGCAGAAAGATGAAGCAGCAAGAAACAAAGACTGATGAAACTAAATTATACTCCAAATTCTGAAATTAAAAAAATTTCGTTAAAGCGGTATTACCAATAAAATCAGAATTAGCTCTGCATAATTCTCCAGCAACATACATTGCAGAGTGCAGACATGCTCAGGAGGCTTGAGATCGCTCACTGTACGTCCTCGTATAGTCTGCTTTATGGGATTTAAAAAGTTAAAACCATGTTCTAAATAGTATAAGTACATTAAACTACTAAAATAACACATCAATCTGATGATGAAATACCATGATTTCCCAGAAACCAGATCTTTTACTAAATTCATGATTTACTATTACTATATTTAAATTCTGCATTCACAACAGAATCTTGGATTGATTCGCCTGACAATAATCCAATGATTTCTCAGATCTTATGGATTGATCATCAATAAACTTGTCTTAGATGATCAACATGCTATAGAAGTCTTGAATCTTATCCAAGATTACGATAAGAGTTCTCTTTAGGACGATAGGCACTGACTTTTGCTCAACCGCTCAACTCTAAAACATATGGTAACATGAAAGAAGAAAACTAAGAACAAAAGTATACCTAGAATCAAACAGGGGACGCTTGAATATAACTATCAAAACTGCTATATTAGACCATTTTTACCATGATTAGCAACACACCACTGGCTACACTTTTAAGATGCCACTAAAAGATAATATCAATATGGCTGAAAAGAACCCCTTAATATTCTATGGTCATCATGTCCATTTCATCTTTTTCACGGTTTCAGTCTTAAATTGTTGACCATGCTGACTTTCAAACCTAGCAACATTCTTCATTTCTAATATATCTAGCAGATTCTGACCTCTACAGACAAATGAAACAAAAGTTCATTTCATTTTTTTGATAGAAATGTATGGTTTTCAATCTTCAAGCCTCGTAAAGAGCTGTACAATGACTATAAAATTCCACAACCCACAGTGAGTAAATTGTCAACTCTGAGAAGCTGATTTCACAGTAGAAGATGATAACACAAGAATTGATCATGAAAATATTACAAAGCAAAGAAGGAAAAGACCAACCTTTCTCTTCTCACTGGCCTAAAGATTTTGAGATGCATTTTTCATCAGTACTAAAGTGTATTCCCTAAAATAGGCCGTTGTATTCTTCTCTCTTACTTTTCGTATCACCTTGTAATCATTCTGCTTGTTATACGACATATCAACAGACATAGAATATTAAATTCATCTGTACAGCCTTAAAAGTATTCATGTGTAAACTAAACAAATCAGCAAATCAACAGCTTATGCCCATCGAACAGTAAGGGATCATAATCCCAATATTTTTTTGGTTGAATCGAATAGATGTATGTGTAGAATCCTTTAAGAAAGTTAACAAAAGAGAAGAAATATGTGTCCACTGTAAAAATCTCAGTCCATCAGACCTCTTTTATATCTCCTTTCATGATCAGCACCTACTTAATATAAGTCTATCTGCGTGTTATTCTGACATGGTATAAGAATTTCATCAATAAACATTTAGAGAGATGAGGGAAATATAAAGGTCTAGTGTGCAGGGGATGCGACTGACACTGCAATCTGCTCATTGCATTTCTTTTAGAATCTGCTAGAATGAACCAACGGTTTTTTTCATCTTTTAATGCATCATTCAACAACCAAATTATGAAAGGATTAGCATAATGCTTCATTTCACTTATATGAAAAATCACCGACTTCCAGCACCTAAAGTCCCGCCAGTAAAAGGAAAAGAGAAGTCATAGAAGAACATTTACCTCACATTTATACATGTACTACTTATCCACATCAAATATCATCAGACACTAATAGAAAGTTCGACTCATTTTCCATAGAGAAGTTTGGGTAATCTTTTCTTTTTATGAACAAAACAACAACAACAACAACAAGCCCAGTATAATCCCACCATGTGGGGTCTGGGGAGGGTAGAGTGTACGCAGACCTAACCCCCACCTTGAAAGGTAGGGCGGTTGTTTCCGAAAGACCCTCGGCTCAGGAGAAGAAAACAAGACAAAAGGTCAGATAGGGCCAAGCATATCGAAAACAATATGAAAACAAGGAATAACAAAAGCGAGAAAGTCATGGTAGAACAGTCCGGAAAGAAAGGAGCCGTAACTACTATAAATAAATAAGATAACCAAAGTACAACGGCCCCACAAATAAAAGCAACAATCAAATGCAGAAATCAAATGGCAATAAACAAATGAGCATAACTACAACTACTATGGTGGAAGGATAAGCCACCTAGCCTTCTATCCTAATCTGAGTCTTCCACAACCTCCTATCTAAGGTCATGTCCTCGGTGAGCTGAAACTGTGCCATATCCTGTCTAATCACCTCTCCCCAATACTTCTTCGGCCTCCCTTTGCCTCTCCTGAAACCGTCCATAGCCAGCCTCTCACACCTCCGCACA